>NW_027109825.1:609055-675351 GCF_000696795.3 Halyomorpha halys
AGGGAATAGTCAAATCTTTATCCACAATAAACTTTTGAATTACTGGATCGATTTACATGCTGTTTACAAATTTAGTACATTTCAAAATGTTTCCTTTCACTGTTGGGAAGTTTAAAGATAATGAAATACCTGAATTCTCAAGTAGAAAAAAAACTTGTGAACAAAATAAAGGGTTTTTGGTTTGTAGTTCAGAAAGTATGGGGAAGGACGGGCATAACGGCCAGGCTAAGGCTATTTGATTTTTTCTGCTACCTTAAAATACACCTAGAAACTTGAAATATTGTGGTTATAATAATTGACTATTATAGTCCATATACAATTTTTTTTTTGTTGTGGCTAAACAAAGAAAAATTATTTATTTAATTAATATTAAAAAGTTCGACAAATGGCCATTGTGGCTGCAGGGGGTCGGGCACAATGGCCATCAAGTTCTGATTGGTTAAAAAATAATGAGAGAAAAATAGTTTTAAATCATATGAACCCATATTTAAGTTAATGATTATTTATTAAATGTAAAAAATAAAATGTTTATTATGTTGGCATATAAAATTTGTTTACAGAAAAACTTGATAGAAAAAAAATGTGATCTTTTTTTTTTTTAAGAAAGCAATATTCAGATTGTTCCGCACTTTTCACATAAGAAGGCACTTCTAGCTCAACACCGGCACAAAGTTCATGAGCCCACAAATTATATCCTGGCCATTTGACCCAATGCTCTTTAGAAATTAAAGCGGAGAAGTGGCCGTTGTGCCCGCCCAGATTCCATTATCAAAAATGCTTTGTCATTTCTCAACAAACATCTATAACTCAACTCTAAATATTGAATTTTTTAGGTAGTTAACCACTGTTTTAAAATCGTTATGTTTCAAAAATCTATTTTGTCGCATCACTGTGTCATAATTAAGGACTTAAATTTAGATCAAAGATACAAAAAAAAAAAACAAAAAAAAAAAAACAGAAAAAAGCCCTGGTTGACGAAGTTTTTTCTTCTCCTCATTTCATGACATCACTGACATGAAGAACAGGGTAAGCTTCTTACATTCACCACGGATTGGCAGCACTGTAAATGTTTAAAATCCCGACTGGCCATGACCATTATGCCCGTCATTCCCCTGTAAGTTTTTTTCACAGTTACTGTACACTAATCGGTTCATCTCTTTCTAAGTATTACTGATTCTATTAAGTTATATTATATTTACAAAAAAATTATGAAAACAATGTGGCTCAGTGTAAAGTAGGTCAGCAACTTTTAGAAGAGAGCATTTCATATTTGTTTTTAGTGTCGTCTCAAACTACCAAATACCATCTTTCAAAGAAATTTTTCAACTTGATTTATTTCGAGGATTTTTTTTTCTTCCAGTAACTATTGTTCATAACTCTTTATTTTATCTAATTCCTTTATTTTAACTAATCTAACCATTAGAAACCTGAATGTCTGCTCTTTCAGCCTACAACTACATTTAGATTTAATGCTCATGATTCCATTAAGCTATATTATACATATAATTGTTCATAACTCCTCTGCATTTCTTTATTTTTCTTCTCAACTTCACTTATAATCAATATAAACTATATTTAGTCTCCCGTCTCTGAAGTACAAAGGAAAATAAACTATCGAGTAACTTAAAAGCTTTGAGTTTTCCCATTTTTTTTTCTTGATCAAATGTGAAAATAAGTCGACCTTGGATGAGACGAAAATCAGAAGAAAATTTTGACCTATACCTGAGCAAATATGGTATGAAATTAAATTTTTGATCAAAAAACATCAGTTAGTCAGAATAGTATTAATTAGGTTTATTGTTAATCAATGATAAATTAAAACATCACAAAATAAGATTTTTCTATCAATACTTACTAAAAGCTTCTTCTAAGAATAGGAAAATATTGATTAATTATAGATATTTATATCGGTCAGTCAGTTGCATTAGATGTTTTAGTGATTTAAGTTTTTATTAGATATATAGGTTATAAATATAAAATGTCTCTTCTCTTTTTCACGATTTTATTGTTTATAATCAATATTTTTTTTCCATATCAATATGAAGTATATTATACTAATGACTAATTTTATTATTACATTTACTTTGCAGCTCGTGAACAAAGAGAGAAATACATAAATAATGAAATAAAGGAAGACAAGCCAGAAGGTAAGAAAAAATATAATTTCTATTTTCACATAATTAGCATTTTTATTCATTAATAATTTTTATTGTTTAATTTTAAATTAATTATTTTATATTTCAAATTTCAGTTATTGACAAATCCTCTCCCGCTGAAACTCCTAACAATTCCGAAATAGTAGATTGGAATTTCGCACAAATTGAGCTTTTAGAGAAACAAGGCATCGACTTGAAACAAGAAATGAACAAAAGGCTATTAGCACTCGAGGAACAATATCGTAAAGAAAAAGAAGATGCTGATCAAAAATTTGAAGAACAAAGAAAGGTATTGTAAATTTTTTATGTACCAAAAGTAGTATAATAATATTGACATTATAAGAAGATTTTTTTAAATTAATAACTACTCAATTTTGTTACTGATCATTATATATTCTATATAAGATGATTATTTATTTCTATTTCTGATTTATTTTACTGTTTACTCGAAGGTTTATTATTGTTTCATAAACATCCTCAAAACTTAATTGTGTCCATTGCACTACCAATTGAAGAGTTTTTTACTTTTGATTGAGATAAATATTATTATAAGTTATATCAAGAAACGAAATTAGTTGGCGAACCGTGTTTAATATTATATAAATGATCTATATACTATTAGATTATAATATCAGTAGTTTTTAATGATATGCATCCAAAGTAAGGTTAGTTGAAGCAGCATGCTGTATAAAGTCATTTGTTTACATATTGCTGAAAACAACACTTCATGATGTTTACTAATAAACTAATTTTTTTTTGTTGAAGTGGACTCAAAATTGTAATTTTTTATTTTAAAACCAAAATCGAAATTTCAATTATTTTTTATTTTTTATTCGACTTATAGTAATAATATGTGAATTTATTCTTTCAATTCTAGATTTGAACTAAGAAACGATCATAATTCTATGCATTTTTCTTTTGAACTATACTGGTTGAATTACTTTACTATAAAGGAAATTTTAAAAGTTTGGGTTATGTTCTGAATATTTTTATTACCTTGGTTTCTTATATATATAATAATTAAATGATAGTTAAATTCTGAACATGATAATTAAAGTTTAATACATTTTTCCAAATTGAATGTTAAAAATAAAACATTTTTTTCGTGGTATAAAACTCATAAAACCTTTTAAATCACTGTTTCTAGATGATTGTTTTTAATATTGCAGTTGTAATCTGAAATTTTTAACATCTGATTTTCATCTTTTTTTAATAGTCCTATATCATATTTAATAGAATAGATATTTGGATGGATTAGAATAATAATAGATGGATAAGTTGCATAAAACCTGTATGGTTAAATTACAAAAAATATATCCTTACCTAAACCCTGAGTATATTTAAATTTCTGTACTCATATGATATTTCAGCCATGTATTTGCCTTTTTAAATTTAAAAGTTTAATAGTTTCATTAAATTATTTATTCAGGTAAATTTATATATCCCTCTCCCAATTCAACAGTTTAGCATTTCAAAAAATAGTTATTTTGAGATATGCATGTAATCTTAGCAATAAGGATAAGATCTATATAATAAAACCTCGGTCATAAAATCTAAGAAAAAAAATTTCAAGATATTTCAATTTTGAACTGTATAGATGTTTCCTTTATTGCTAATCTTTCATGCATAGCCCAAAATAACCATTTTTCTAAATGTACACTGTTAAACTGGAACACCAATATTTGATTTTATTTTTTATTTTTTTTATTTGTTTAAGGAAAGTTAAATCTTTAAATAAGGGTTTAAGTTTACCATAGTTAATTTGCATTGGTTCTTTTGTAACATTAATAAAAATATATAATAATTTCTCTTATTAAATAAAAATCTTCTTGATTACAACTCATTTTATATATTAACTATAAAACAATTATAGTTCACCAAGATTTACTTTTTGTTGGGTAAGCATAACCTTTTTACAAATAGAAAAATCCATTTCTATTTTTAATAATTAATAACATTGAATTTCGTCATTTAAGACATTGTATTTCGTCATTTAAGACATTGTATTTCAATTTAAACAAAAAATAATCTCACTATCGCCACCTGTAGGTAGTAAAAAGAACTGTTGCAACTCCATCTATTGGTATTTATAAGAAACTAAAATATTTAGTTAGTTATGGTAATTTTATTTTGATTGCTCTTATTCTCTATTGTGAATATCAGTTTCATGATCTCTGCATAGTGACAATTTATTTATCTGTGTGAGTTTTATATTTCATAGTTGGGGTTGAGTTCTATGCTGTTGTTTCTATTATATTTCTATTTTAATTATCATTTTTCCTATTAAAAAAAAATCATAAAACTTTAAAAATTCATGTTATGTTTAAAATAGTAGTAATTCTGTGGCAAAGTTATTTTTAGAATTATTAGTGCATTGGTTGATTTAGTCTTTGTTTAATTTAATTTGGTTTTAAGCATTCATGTTTTTCCCATTAAATAAAAGGATTCTTAGTGTGTGTGTGTGTGCAAAATCAAATTTTTTTATTTATCTATTTTCAAGAAAAGAAATTCTTACTTTCTTTATTTTTATCTTTTTAATGACATTTTGTACAATTGTCCTCTATTCATCTAATGTAATATATAATATTACAAATAGTTAAGCTTTATAGAACCTTGGCATGAACTGTTATATCTACACTATTCATAATCACATTAACATACTATATATTGATAACCATAAGTATATGAATTGAGAAAAGCCAATTATTTGTAACATATTTGTATACTTATCTTTATTATTTGATGTCTTAATACTCTTCATATTAAGGAATTTTTCTCTAATATTAAATATTATATTACCAAAAGTCCTGCAATTGATATTTTTACAAATACAATATTTAACAAAATGTATTATATATATTGGTTTAATTCTTAACTATACCTATATTTTTATATGCTGTCCATATACGTTTCATTTATTTACATATTGCACTGTGTACAATAATGTAAATATAACAGTATATGCAATGGTTTATAAGATATAACTATTTCTAATCTAATAATTTGTTGATGGACTAGATAATAGATTGTTCGTCCGAAACGTCATCCAAAAGCTTGAAATAAAGGAATTAAGAAGTATTAAACATTTCTTGCCTTGGAAATAAATAAATAATACAATTTTATATCCTCAGATAAAGTTCAAATGTTGTATTTTAATGCCCATACTTTTTTTTTTATAATTGCCTTACCATTACATTTTTATCTTTTTAAAAATAATTTTATCAAACTAAAAAAATATTAAAAGGCAATCCTTGTTTTAAAAAACTATCAAATCGTCTGCATAACTAAACAGAGAGAAAACTACAGGACTTTTTAGTAGTTGAAAAATATTTGTGCCTTAAGTATCGACTCCTTTTTTCTAAAATTTCTACAGTATCTTGCAAAAGGCCTTAGTTAGATCTAAATAGATTAATTGATATACAACATGTCACAATCTCACCAGAGGAAATCATGACTCAAAAAATATTAGAAGGTAATCCTTCCTGCCTGCCCTGCCCCACTAAATCCCTTTTTACAGACAGTCCAATTTTGAAACATGTACTTAAAATGTAAAAGGAGACTTAAGACAGCTAAATATTAAAAAAATTGGTTAAATTTAGAAAACAGCATGATATTATTTTATTTAACGTGATTACCTATAACTACAATCACTGTAAAGTAATGGATACTGTGTTATTATCTATTATAAGTATTAAGATTTATGAGTGGTTGCACATTCAATCCCAAAAGCAATCATTGTGGCTTCTGATTTAGTAAGCATTACTTCTTTCATGGATGTGGAACTACAAGTTGTTAAAGAAAAAAAAAGATTATTTTAGGGAAAACTTTATATAATTGTAGCATATTGATACATTTCACTTTTAAATATTAAGTTTAAACTTCATGTTCTAGATTTTTTTTACTATGTTTTTAGAACTATGAAGCAAGAATTGACGCCCTCCAAAAACAGGTTGAAGAACAAAGCATGACAATGTCCATGTACAGTTCTTATACACCAGAAGATTTTAATCAAGAAGAAGATATTTTTGGTAAATATCATTTAAATTATTTTATATTTAATATGTTTTCATTAAAACTAAGGTGTTTTTATGTTATTTATTCATAAATTTCAGTTAATCCTTTGTTCGACGCTTGTAACTGGACTGACAGAGAATACCAGTTAGCAACTTGGGCTTTCAGGAAATGGAAATACCATCAGTTCACTTCACTAAGAGATGATTTATGGGGAAATGCCATCTTTTTGAAAGAAGCAAATGCAATATCTGTCGAGCTGAAGAAAAAAGTAATTTTTTTTTTAATTAAACCTTAGTTACTTAACTATTTTGTTGTTTTAAGTTTCTTTTTCATCACTTTCATTACAACTTCATTGTGCAATGGTTTCTCTAGGGTATTTGAGAATAAACATAAAAATGCTGTGATGGTTTTATGTTTAAATTTCCTTGGGATCCCCACATCACAGATCCCAAGCTGATTTTGCTTTATCCATTTCATCATTTACAGCATTTGCTTGTATATTATTACAGATAATTTAACTTTGTGACATCAGTTTCTCTCATTCAGGTCTGTTAGTCCCGGAGTTCCCAGGAATTATAAAACCAAACTAGGAAAATTTTGAAGTTTGGGAGAGTGGGTGATAATGAAAATGTAAATCGAAAATTTAATATTTCAAGAGAGGTTACTTCCTCTCCTCATATTTCCTAACCTTTTATCTGTCATTATTCCAGAAGTGGAATATAATTTCCAAATAGGTTTTATAAATTTTAATAATTTATTTTTAAATTTTTTTATAATCAAAATCAAGGTTAAAACATTTTTTTAAAGTATAGAATTTATCAATTTTTGTTCAAAAATATAAAAAAAGTTACATCCTTTACGTCCTTTCCTGCTGGACCCGCCCCACTAAGACCCCTGGGGTGCGACGGTCCTGTATCACTTTTGAAATATTTAAAGTCATTGAAATATTTAATCGAGGAATATTTAAAAAGTGCCTGAAACCCTCTACCCCCACCCTTCATGGTAGCTTTACTTATCTAACTTCTCAAACAGACAATTATAGCTAGTAGGTTAGTCGATTTTCAACATATCACGATCGATCATAATACAAATAAAATGCCACCCTTCCCCGCCGGACCTGCTCCACTAAGACCCCCAGGGAGTGAAGGTCCTATAACACTTTTGAAATATTAGCTTAAAATGGGAAGAGAAGACTTTAATCCCTACTTTTCGTCCATATCTAGGTTATGTCAATAGAAAATTTATGATTAAGTATTCTAAGTATAGTCCCTGATCCATGTCTGTTTCTGAGTTGTGTTGAAAGAAAATTTATTATTAATAAGCATTAATGATTTTAACAATAAATAATAAATCGAAGATTAAATAAATAAATATTATGAAAGAAGTTCTATATAGGAGCAGATCTTAATTCTTGTATTGTAGCTATTGAGGTAAAATTAGGTATTTATTAATTTTGAGACTTAATCAATGTTTGTTTTGTGGTATTTTGATGTGTCTAAATCATATATTAAATTCAGAATTTATTTATTTTTCAGGTTCAGTTTCAATTCACCCTCCTAACGGATACTTTATATTCTCCTTTGCCTCCCGATCTTATACCTACTGATGGTGATGATGATCTTGATCGACCTTATCCAAGAACTATTGTCGCTGTTGAAGTTCTGGACACTAAAAATGGCGCTACTCATTATTGGTCTTTGGAGAAACTGAGGTTTGCATTAGATCTGATAATAAAAAGAAAAAATACTGAATGCTTTCACTAACGTCACTGATTTTAATTTTACTTAATTAAATTTTATATCGACAGAGTGTTTGTCTGCTCTTAAGTCTGCCTATTTATTAGTTTTAGGCCTTTATTTAGAATTTAGACACTACTTAAAAACTTAGCACTTATATTTATTTTAAATGAACAAATAATAATACATTATATTTTTAAAAACTTATTATTATTTGCAGCCCAATACATACTGTGATTTTTGTGTTTCCTCTTGTTATTCTTTTTATTTTATTTTTAAATTTTTACCTCAACCATTACAAAATTATTTTATTCCTTTCATTTTTATTTTGTTATTACTGTTTTCTTTCGAAATTTTCAAAGGAATCGTCTTCTATTCTGTTCTAAAAAAAAAAAAAAAGAAAATTGAAATTTAATTGATGGTTACCCAGTTCAATTTAACCAACATAAAATAAAATTATGCCATGTATAATTTAAAAAAAAAGAAATCTTATGGCTAAATTTTGTGTATGTTTGGGAGCTAATTGGCCTCCTGATTGTTCCGTAACCATGTATTATTATTTGTTTTCTCGAAACTAAGAATAAGTTGTAATGCTGTAAGTTGTGTTAGTTTGTTTTTAAAATAGTTTATATTTTAAATTGTTATATTAGTTGAAGATTAAAGGCCTTTCTTTCAATTATTTCTTGCCAAATATAATCGAATTTATAAATAAGGCCGAGAAGATTAATTTAAGTAATGTTTCTATTGGGGTTAGTGATGGCTTAGATTTGATTTTATGTTGGTTTAGAAACAGATTGGAACTTATGAGGCATATATACAATGAGGAACCGTCTAGTCCTGTAACACCAGAACAGAGAATGGAGGACTTTTTCCATTGCCTCAATCAGCCATTTACTCTTGCCAATCTTGTGCCTTCGAGGTTGGTGGTGGCCATAACCTTACTTAATATTTTTCCTCCTTTATATATGTTTTTTTTTGTATCTGTCCTCCATTTTTTCTGTCTTTTCTTCTATATTTGCCATCTGCTTCTATTTATGGCATGGGAGCTTATAATCGTATAATATTTTCTTTTTCTTTTCTTTTTTCTCTTCTTTTCAGTGCTTATATCAAGGGCTAGTAAAAAATCTTTGTATCATTGTTCACTCTGGCATTTCCTTAAATGGTGGCATGTTATGATTATTGGATACAATTAATCAATATCCAATAACTATGAGAAGATTGTTGGCCGTGGATAACATATATGAGGAGAAGATAGTTGGGTGTGCGGTCAGTGAAGAACACAAATAAGTAAAAAATGTATTTACTAGTGCCAATGTTTTGGCCAGAATTTCCAGCCTTCATCAATGCTAAGAACAAAAAAAAAACAACCAATGAATAAAAGGGTACTAGAAAGCAATAGAATGATTAGAAAATAACTAACATTATGGATACATAAATAGTGTTGACAGATATGAATAGTTTAAGTATTATAAAAAGACAAGGGCATTAATATTTTAATATTGCTCATCTCATAAAGCTTTTATCTTCTTATAATACTTAAGCTATTCATGTCTGTCAACATTATTTATCTTTTTTAAGTGGGGGGAAATTTTAGTAAATAAATAGTTGCTAACCATTTTTTGTTCCATGTTGACTGGACCCCCTACTATCCTTTTCAATTTATGGAAAATAAATTGGATTTAAGATTTTTTTCATCATAACAAAAAAAAAATGCATATTTTGGCTTAAAAACTGTGTTATTTTTTCCCTATGAATAGGTGGTAGAATCGACAAAGTTGGAAGTCCTACCACTAATGTGTCGTGTCCTTTAACCTCAAACTAAAAGGCTGGCATGCTTTAAAATAATAATAAATTTATTTTGTTTTTTTTATTGTTGATTCTCTAGCTCTAACTGTCATCTCTTACAACAAATCCACAATCAATTTCTATATTATTATTTCTTTTTTATTACTTTTAATATGCTGTATTATTCTCATTTCTATATATCATACTAATTTTGTACATAATCATTCTATTTACTATTCAAGATTATTGTAATCCACATTTTTTTTCATATCTTTATAGTAGCATTGATGATTGGCCTATAAAATCATCAAAATATAAAAAAACATTATAATTCTTTTGACATATCGTGAACATATTGTATCCTATGTCGTAAGCGTCCCTTTGTCGAGAAATGCTTGAGTGGTTCATGATATGACTGATTTTAAACGTAGCTTTTCAGCACCTACACCGTAATTGAGCTACATAGCTTTCTTTATAAATGCTTGGAATTATTTTTTTTTTATTATTAATGAGATGCAGGCTCGATTTTTATTTTATATTAATTAGTCATCATCTTTACTTAAAAATTTATTTTTCTTTAGTGTTCATATAGAATGTATTCTATATGCTTTCTGCACTGTTTGTAGCTTCTCACTGCAAGAATTTTTTAGCTAGCAATTACTGATTCACTGGTTAAAGTTTATTTTAATTTTTTATGAATTATCAGTAATAATGTTTCATCAATGTAAATAAGTAAGACAGAGAATTTTAAAATATTTTCATGACCATTTGACAAGATGTTACATTTTAATAAAACTTAGGTTAAACCAAAAATTATGTTTTAGCTCCCATATGAAACACTAAATCTAATGTTTTACAGCATCAAAAATTAAACAAGGCGGGCTAATTAAGGTATAAGACATTTTGAATTTGGCGCCCAAACATTTTGAAAAAAATAATATTTATATGAATATAATATCACTGAATATTATTCTGTGGTCAATTTTCAAAATGTAAATGTAAAACATAGTTGTATACAATGATGCTATTTGTGACCGTGACAAAAAAAAATTAAAAACCTAACTTTCGTGATAATCTGATCAGATCAACTATTTATCTTCTGTAAATAATAATATTAAAAAAACTATTCATTACTACTTGTCATGTGTAAAAGTGATAGTTTTCAACCTGGCATTAGTCTAACCAATCTGAGAAATCAAAAATGGACATTTTAAGACTCTCTTACTATTTAGTAGGAGATACCTCTATCATTGGAGATATCAAACGAATTCATCATCAGTGTGATTCACAGAACCTACAATACTCAACAGGTGTAGTTTTGATGCATTTTGATCTGATAGACTGTCGCAATCAACCAGATAATAATAATAGAGGCCTAACGAACCCGAAGGTTCAATGCCGATACCACCAAACACTTTCTGCATACATCTTTCCAGTGATGCCCCTCCAAACCCAATTCCACTAGATCTGTTTTAACCCAATCCTCCCATCTACGTTTCGGTCTGCCCCTCGAATGTTTACTCGTTGGTTCAGTGTTTATTAACATTTTAGGGATCCGCTTGTTACTAAGCCCTACAACCTTACACGTCGCAATGCTATAACTTGAATTATATTTACTGGGTGTAGGTCCCTTAATTCAGCGTCATGTAATCTTCTAAATTTTCCCGTTAATTCATCCTTTTTTGGTCCGAATATTTTATTTTCAAAAACCTTAAGGCAAATCAACCAGATAATTCTCTTAATTTTACTATTTCTTAATACTGATTATTTATTTATGAACATTTTAAATAGAATAAAAAATCATCAGTGATAAATTTTATGTAGGCTAAAAATTACTTAGTAACAAGATTTGATATTCGAGATCACCTTATTATTATTAGTATTTTTTAAAGACATATTATGAATTCATGGCAGCTATTATTTCCCTTTCTCTCTCTCTGTTTTTGACACATGACATTCTTAAACATTTACGAAATGCAATCAAAGAAATTGTTATGATTATAAATACCTGACTTTAGAAATGTATATTGTCAGTATATAAACCACTTGGCTGATATTTTCACCAATAATTAAAAAATCTTTAGTCAATGGCAGGCATTTTTAGATGTATTCAAGAATAATTTTTTAAAATTTTGTTACAAATAGGCCAAGCTAGAAAAAATAATATATAAATCGTCTAAAACTGTTGACACAATCATTCTCATATATTAATAAAATAAAACTCTCTTACTAACAAATAAGGGCAGTAGTAACAAGTGGACCTCATATCTTTGAAAAGGTTCCGAGTTTACTTGGATGTTGGATTTATTTATTGGGTTAATTAGATACTTATGATAATGACTCCAATGTTAAGATTAGAAAGAGGATCACTGTAGCCATCCGATGCTAATTTGGTAAAAAAAAAAAAAAAACAGCTTAGCAAGTAAATATGTTCAACTAAAACCAAGCTATCTATAAAAATTTGGTATGCCCTGTGCTTCTGTATGGATCTGAGCGTTGGACAACATCTGATGCTTCTAAATGAGCTCTTGGTCTTTGAAATCAAAGGTTCCCTTTGGGGAAAATGGAAGACTCGCAAACCAGGAGCTATGCAATGACTTAGGAGAAACCTGATGTTATTAGGACAATAAAGCTAAGGTGTTTAAGACATGAGGGCATCAGTAAGGCAGATGGAGAAATGCTGAAAATTCTGCTTACACAGCCAATTCATGGAACAAAGAGAAGGAGATCAAAGCTGAGGTGGTTAGATGTACAAGAGATGCTGACAATATATTGGGAGTCAGGAATTTGATGGCCTTGGCACAAAAGAAAGCAGTTGGAGGAGGACAATACACTAATAATAACAAATGGGGACCGTTTACCCACAACTCCTTAATATAACATGGACTTAACAACAGACTGATACTAGGAATGACAATGACTTGAGATTACAAAGAGAATTGAAGAAACCTGTATGAGTGATCTATCTACCTATGAAATAAGTTATTTATAATAATATTTAATTTTTTTGTTTTTAATTTTCACTTCACATATTATTATGCATAAAATTCCCTTATTTTAATTAAATTATTAGAGGTAGAACCATTTTTTTACTAAACATTTGGAATAGTATCACATGATTTTTTTTAATTCACATACATCATAAATTTTGAGGGATCTCCCTTTACATATTTTAATTTTTTCATTATTATTATTCTAATTTTTAAATAGATAATTTCCTTTCTGGATAACTTTTACTTCACTGGCATGTTCACTTGGTTGAACCCGTACTATTTTTTCCATTAGTTTTTTTATGCAATTTATTATTTAATATATTATTTTGTAATGAGTTTTAAATATATATATATATATATATATTTTCAATATTTTTTATGCTTTTGTCATACTTCATCATCTTTTTCTATATTAGTAGTTTACTATTTTTTATGAAGGATGGTAACCTCGTCCTACAGAGTACTATTCCTGTAGGTACAAAGGAGGAATACAATCCCGGAGGGTAACCATTCACAGGTCCTTTGAAAGGATAAAAGGTGTTGGAAGGAGGAAAGATCTATAGAAGGCAGAGAAATAAAAGACAATATACATTTCCAAAAATATATCACTAGAATATACTGATCCAGTATGTAAATTGTTATCCTCTGCCTCCTAAAAGGTGTTTCTTGTGAAGCGAGGATTCTCACTGAGACCTTCTAATTTTGCCATAGTTAAGTCTCTGAGCTATTAAACGCCATAGAGGGGTACTACGTGTAAGAAATTGGCATCCAGTAGATCAGCAGATTCTATTGGAATCTTTATTAATTCAAATGATACATTTATATATATTACAATGTCTTATGTAGTTGTTACAAGTAATAGTATTATTACTTATAGTAAAGTATTTACAGTGAATAGTACAGATATTAATTATAAGGCATGTCGACAGTGATATTTCCCATGTTAGCTGGCAGGTTGCATCATGCAAAGCCATAGCAGTTTCAGTGGCTGTAATAGTTACAGTCTAGACCAGCAGGTAGCAGTGTCGCTACACATGCATTTTCCATAAATAATGAGAAGAAAATAATTATTGTCACAAATTATTAACATACAACTATAGAAACAACTTCGTATGAATCAGGTTAAAAGTAGACCATCTTCAACACAAGTATCAGCAATTATAAAACAAAGCCTTAAACCTCTCAAGATGTTTAAATAGCTAGCCGTTATTTAATTAACTAATGTGACAAAAAATTGTTTAATAATAATAATCAGTAACATAAACATCAACTTTATGATAAATCTATTAATTATTTGATTAGTTATAATTGGAAGGAATTAATCAAACATCTTTATGAAAAATAATAGGATGTTCATCAATTCAATCAAGAAAATATATTATTGCTGCTTCTGATCTTGATTTATTAGTTTTATTTAGAATGGGGTAAATGCTGATAATTCTAATCCAATCCATATTCTTATTCAGTTATAAGCAGAAATAGCTATTATTGTTCTTATGATTAAAATTATAATGAATAATCATCTTATTTTTTTAATTAGGAAAGAAAGGTTTATTAGTAAGATTGGCAAATATTGATCGGTTTGTTATTTACTTCTGTTTAGGAGACTTCAGGCTTGGTTATTGATTATTCTAATAATATCCTACTGGTATTTTTTTCTCTTTAATTAACTAATATTAATGATTTAACCATTTCATTTATTATGTTACTGAATAAATCTAATAAGTGACTCTCTGTCTTATTATTACATTCTGTATCTGTAATGCATGAATTAAGAAATTTATTAAATAATGTCATTAATGAGTATTATTAATACTTCAATATTTGTTATAAGATATCATCATAATAAACATGATTTATCAATACTACTAATTTTAAAGAAAAGTATAAAACTCAACGAGTATCTCTTGAAGATGAGAATTCATGCTATTTAATCCAATCGATAATTTTTGCAGGCAAAGGCTTGAACTGATGAGAGAGATGTACCATAACGAAGCAGAACTTTCCCCAACTTCACCCGACTACAATATTGAATCATTGACCAGAGGTGATCCGTTTTATGACAGGTTTCCTTGGTTCAGAATGGTTGGCAGGTATACATAATTTGGCACATATTCAATTTCTTTTATATTTTTTATAAGGTTTTACCATTCTTAATTTTTAAATACATATTTTCAGAGCATTTGTTTACTTGAGCAACTTACTGTATCCTGTTCCATTGATTCACAAAGTTGCCATTGTGAATGAGAAAGGTGATGTGAAAGGGTATTTGCGGATTGCTGTTCAAGCTATTATAGGTAATTAATGTTTTAACTAATTGTAGATTTTATTAAATGAGTAAAATATAGAAATAATGATTAATTTTTATTTTAGACGATGAAACTATTGATCATTCAAGCGGCGTTAGACAGTCCGCTAGGATATCCTTCCATGATGAAAATTTATTACAAGATCCTCCTCGTGGAAAGAAAGCACTTGTTGAGAGAGTTGTTGAGGGTCAGACGGACAAACCAGAAGGTATTTTTTAACATAACAGTTATTATTTTTAATTTTTATTCTACTGGAAAAAATTATTGTTCACCTCACTTTCACCTACCTTTATATGATATATATATATTGTAATAATCAAAAATTATTTAAAATAAAAGAAAAGAATTTTAATCGTTTTAAACTAATTTCAAATATAAAAGAGATAGCTTGGGTTCAAATTAAAAAGTTCAATATTTAACAGATAATATAATTTTATAACATAAGAGACTTTTCTCAGGGCGTGTTTCCTGGGAATCAGAACAGACGACACTTTATTACTAATAACACTTTAACTTAATTACTAGACATTTTACTAATACAATTAATTTAATTTCGAAACAAGACTAACCAATTACACAGCTTCTCCTGATAACTGTTGATCTTTTCTTCACGATGATGCTATATCCAAACTCCCAACAATGGCTTCCAGTCTTTCCCGCTTCTAGCTGAACGGACGTCTTCTCCCCAAGCCAGCAAAATCAAGAGTCCCTGTTTCCTCTCCTCTATCTTCAATTTTCACTGGTCGATCCAAATAATCGATTGTAGTACAATCGCTCTGCTATGATTTGCGATGTAATTAGTCTACTGATAATTGTCACTTTCTTCCATTTCTTCTTTGACTATTCCTTTTCCATAATTACTGCATAAGAACAACAAAAGTTGACAAATTTCAATCCATGTTATCAAACACAAACAACCCAACGAACACTTCGGAAGGACGCGCACCGCCATCTTTCTTGTTTTGAAAAGCGTCTTTATTTTAGATAATGAAAACTGGTTAGCTTGCTTTTTGATTTAAAATAACAAATAAACAATACTGAAACAATATACATAAAATAAAAACGTAATTAAAATCATTTATCTATAAATATCAGCTATTTATTAAAAAAGAGGATATTACAATATATATAACAAGGAAAAGTATTGCCCTTGTGAAAATGAGTTTTCAATGGATATAAACATTTTATTTATCATTATAACCATTTCTCACAAAATGATCTTTGTGTATGTGAACAACATAGCTCAAAAACAAAAAAATAGTTGTTGAAAACTGAAATTAAATATTTAAAGTAGGTATATGCTTGGGATGTCAGCAACTTTCATTTTTAATAGTAATAAAAAATTAATAAGTATAAACTATGATTGAACTTGATCATTAACTAATAAAAAAAAAAAGAGAAATATTTTCCCGGTTCGAAAACTAATTTCTGTTCAAAAACAAGAGTTATAATATACTATTGTAGAGCCTAAGATTTTAGAAAAGTTAATATCTAACATAAAATTGTAGAAAGTATTAGAGAGTGATGAAAATATATAAATCAACTGGATTCTGTAAATAAAAATGTTTGTTTCCATGGGTGTTATGTCAATAATCAGTTTTTACTTTAACGTACCTGTATATATGAAATTAATTCATATTAAAAGCAGTGTGGTAAGTGAAAGTTCTGTGATGGCAGCACTCGATAGGATATTTTCTTTAACTATGTTATAATTTATAGTTTTTTTAAAAGATTTATAGATCTATGGATGTGAAATGTAATTTAAATTCATTTATGTCAGAAATATTATTTTTTCAGATATAGAAGATGGAGACAGTGGTAAAGGAGAAAGTTGTGCTGATCTTGAAGAAAGAGAGGATGAACCACCTGCGCATTTGCCTGTCGGATCAGATTTTACTTTTAGGGTGACAGTATTACAGGCCGTTGGAATACCAGCAGAATACTCGGATATATTTTGTCAATTCAAGTAATATTACTCTTGTGATAATAATAGATTTTAACATTTTAAAACTTAATAATTAAAATTAAACATAAATTAATTAAAACATTTGCATTTATATAATTTTTAGCTTTTTGCATCGTCACGATGAAGCATTTTCGACTGAGCCTGTTAAGAACACTGGCAAAGGGCAGCCACTTGGATTCTACCATGTTCAAAATGTAAGTATACCTCTCAATAAAATCGGATCTCTCTAAATTTTGTTTTTCTTCATTCTATTTAAATATTAGTTGATCAGAAACGAAGGGGTTTAAGTGGAATAAAATAAATACTTAAAGTTTATTACTTAATTTTTCTAACCTTCTTAGTCAATCATTATTTTTCCAACTATTTCTTTGTCCTCAAATCCACATTTTAATGAATTTGAAACTTTCTTACAGATCACTGTTACGGTCACTAAATCTTTCCTCGATTACATGAGAGTTCAACCTATTGTTTTCGAAATATTCGGTCACTACCAGCAGCATCCTTTGCATAACGATTCTAAGCAAGAAGGCAATAATGGGTAAGTTTTTATTTATATTGAGCTGAAAATGTTTGTAATAAAAATTGTTTCAACCATCATTTATTATTTCTTTGTAGTGTGCGACAACCTCCCAAGAGGATGCTTCCACCTTCAATCCCTATAAGCCAGCCAGTTCGATCTCCGAAGTTTGGAGAACTTCCTCTTCCCTGCACATCACATGTCCATGCGAAATATGATATTCTTGTTTGGTTTGAAATATGTGAATTAGGTAATTTTGTTTGTTACTTAATTTTTTTCTTATATAAAAAATGAGTTTTCTATCAAAAATCAACCACTTTGGAAAAATTATTATTATAAAATTAATATAGGAGCATCGCATGAGTTTAATTTTTATTAAAAATGTTGATCTGTAAAACTTATTTGACAAGGTGTCGGGGTGGTTGTGTTAGGTGGTTCTGACTCTAATTGAAGATGTGAGTTACTCTATACCTGAATGCCTCAACAATGCGTGTTCATACAGGTTAGGTAGCTGGTTAGGAGATGGATGGACAGGATGAGTCCTAAGGGAACTAGCCATAGGTCCTCTAAGGATAGAAACTTTGCTCTGCAGGGTATGAGCCTGCAGTTGCAAAGAGGTAGGCAAAGGGTCTGCAAGGAGCTTCCTTGCAGGAAGGAAACTTCGCTCTGCATGGTACAAGCCTGCAATCAAGAAGTGGATTGTAAGTCCTACGAGAAGAAGCCATAGGTCCTCAAAAAAGGAATAATAGATACAGAAAAAGGAGAGTAATATACTTTTCCAAAAATAGCACTGGAATGTACTGATCTGCTATGTTTATTTATTCTCACTGCCTCCTAATGAGGAGAACTCCCTGAAGGAGATATTCAGACTAAGGTCTTGCAATTTCTGCTTAATCAACTATGAGCTATTAAATGCCATTGAGAGATGCTATGTGTAAGATGTTTTTGTTTAGTGGATCAGAAGATTTTATTGTAATATTTATTGTTTCAAATAATACATGTGATACTTTTACAATATATAATATGGTTATTAATTTGTACAATCAAAGTATTTGCAAGAAATATTCATTTAAAATATATGATATTTGCCTGCGACTGTAGTAGTTTTCGTTAAGACAGCTAAGTAGCATTTTGTCAGTATTTAATGGACAATCGGCAGATTGAGCAGTGACCAAGAGATTGTAGCATGTTACAAAGGAATATAGTATTCCTTGTTGTTACAAAGGAAAAATTCAAATTTTGAAATAAAGTGAACACATTTTAGCTGTTGAGTTTTTATTTTTCAAATAAAACTTCACTTTTGAGAAGTAG
The DNA here is from genome assembly GCF_000696795.3 of Halyomorpha halys. Taxonomy (NCBI): domain Eukaryota; kingdom Metazoa; phylum Arthropoda; class Insecta; order Hemiptera; family Pentatomidae; genus Halyomorpha; species Halyomorpha halys. Next base: position 627,843 of record NW_027109825.1, read on the forward strand.
ATATATGATCTGTTGATAAAAAACTCCTCAGATATAAATGAGTCAAAAGATGATTAGTCAATAACGGTGGATCTGAAGGATTCATGTTTTGAAAGGTTCCACTTAGTTTGAAGTTGAATCAATGAATAATAGTGTTTACCTATTTATTTAATTTTTTTCAAAAAAACTTTAGTTGTTCCATGCGCTCTTTTAATTTCATATATTTTAATTTTCAACTGAGTTAGTTATTTATTATAAATTTCAAGTTTTCACCTGAAACTAAAATTGTGTATATATATTTTAAAACTGAAGCTGTTCAAATATTTATTTTTTTATTTGATTCATCAGCTCCGAATGGTGAGTATGTACCAGCAGTTGTAGAGCACAGCGATGATCTGCCTTGCAGGGGACTTTTCCTCCTACACCAAGGCATTCAAAGGAGGATAAGGGTCACAATCGTCCATGAACAAGCTCCTGAACTCAAGTGGAAGGAAATCAAAGAACTTGTCGTTGGTAAGTTGAAATTTTAGGCAGCATGAAGTCATTTAGAGCAATACAACACTGTATAAAGCTTTTGATTCTGTTGGTTATAAGCATCTCCAGTTTGAAATTCAATCTCTCCTCACCCAGTATTATTTTCCGACATGTCAACCAGATTTCTTTTTATCATTCCTCTGTGTTAGATTATTTCTGCTCATTTTTATCTTTAATCTTTTTGTGTTAGATTCTGTTAAGTACCATTTTTTTCTGAATTGATTGTTTCTAGTAGAGGTGTCAGGCTAATAATTATAATTCTATTAAAAATTTATAATTTAAATAAAACAATTACTCAATTAATTTATAATATTGAATTTATTCTTTATTAATAAATAATGAAATTATTTCTTTAATAAAGAATGAAATTGATGGTATTATTCTTTTTTGAACTAATAATGGTTCCATGTTAAAGACATTTTTTTTTAAATTTTATATTTTTGGATGGCTTTGTGCACTGTGTCCTTTATAGATCGGCCACAAATTGGGCGCCATAAATTCAAAATCCAAAATTGTTTTTTTTCTACTTCAGGACGAATACGGACTTCACCTGAACCCGAAGAAGAGGATAATGACAGTTGTGTATTATCGTTGGGACTATTCCCAGGTGAGGTCGTCCAGTTGCCCGGAGATGATCGTTGCATGTTTAGGTTTGAAGCGGCCTGGGACAGTTCTTTGCATAACTCTCCACTCCTCAATAGAGTTTCCAGCGGAGAGCAGATTTTCATGACCATATCAGCTTATCTTGAGGTGATTTTTGTTAGTTTGAAATTTCTAAATTTATAATGTAATATTTCAGTTTTTTTTTTTTAGATTAATATAATGTGTTTTATTTTCATTACCTATTTAATTATTAATTAATAATTTAATATTGTCTGAGCCTTGCCATAGTGTCATATGTGGCATATCTTTTTTATTTTAACCTTGTGTTGCATTTCCTTCATATCTCATATGAATCCATAATATATTCCATAAATACCTCACTGAATATGGAATGTCGCTCATTTAAAATAAAGAATGATCAATCAAAATCTATCAGAATTATAAATTAGGTACCTTATATCTGTAACCATTATTTAAACCTAAGTTTCTCCAAAATTTTCATAATATACCTATTATTTATTATTTTTAACATATATTTTTACAGCTGGAGAACTGTGGAAGACCTGCTATCATAACAAAAGACTTGAGTATGGTTATTTACGGGAGGGATGCAAGAACTGGTCCTAGATCATTGAAACACCTGTTCTCCGGAGCTTATCGCAACACAGAAGCTAACAGACTCTCTGGAGTTTACGAGCTTGTCCTCAAGCGTGCATCTGAAGCAGGTAGTCCAGGTAGAACCCCTAAAATTGCTTTATTTAACCAACCTGTCTTCTTCACTTCTTCCACCCTGTTTTTCTATCTTTCTTTTTTTTTCTTTGATACCACAAGATACTTGAGTTGAGTATAGAACAATTCCTCTGTATTATTTTCCACTGTTGTGTAGGTTCCCACTGTAATAGGCATATTTATGTAGCATCATTGTCATTATGAGCAAGATGCAGTGAAAACTGACTTATCCACTGCACTCATAGTAGCCATTTGTGGAATTTCCATTGTAGCATTAGCGAAATTACAAATTAATTTAGTTTAGAGTAAAATAATTACGAATGTTTCAATTAAATACTTCACAAATATTTTTTAAAATATAACTATAGTAAAAAATCTATACTAGTAGTGTAAGCTACTGTATCAGCATTGTCTTTGCACTATATTAATTTAATATTCAAAAAATCTTATTGGTCGTACTTTGGTGTACTGGTTCCTGCTACAAACCAAAAATGATTTATCAGTAACCGTTATGGTTTGCTGGCTGCTATCAGTTAATTTTGATGATTTATAATCATATCGTTGCTTTGAATTAATAGTGGCACATCTGAAAAAAATAATTTTTATTTTATTTTTAATTGGATATATTCCATAGACTACGGTTACTTTTTCAACTGATGTCAGTCTCCAGACTGTCCCAAAGAAATCCTAGTACACGGTACAATCTATAGAATACATCAAATGCAAAATTACAAAAACTTTTTTCATCAGATTTGCAGTTATTAAACTAAAGCAGCGATAAATTTATAAATAAAACTATTTCTCTTCTCGATCTCCCACCATGGTAACGTAATCTCTTAGTTACATTATTTTTGTTTCTATGGATTATTTTTACTTAAAATATAATGAACTCATTGGAAGATCGTTGGTTGGCCATGTGAAATATATATAAGGAAGATGGGGAAAAAAACAACTCAAATAGTAAATAAACCATTTATTGTGAGCCTATGTTTCGTCCCACTTTGCACGGCTTCATCTGGGCTGGAAAAGATAACAACTAAAATAATATAGTAATGTAAGATAATAGATAACATGAAATTAAACTAAAGTGTGGCTCTTGTACTATAAGGTGTGGCTCAATATGATTCAAAAATGTGAAAATATGTATAAAAATGAATTTCATGAAAAAAATATAAAATATTACTTAGATTTTTATACAAATTTTCACATTTTTAAATCATATTTTGCCACACCTTATAGTATAAGAGCCCAAGAGGAGAAAAAAGGCAGTCATCTCACCCCAATTCTTGATTACTTTAATGAAAACTATGTATAATTAATACTCAACATTTATGAGTCTGCCAAGTATAGGTAGGAGCAATAAAAAATGGCGGCTGTTTGAAAGGGATAAAAAAATGTAATTTTACATTTGGAGCTCTATATCTTAAAAAGTAGAAACAGCACAAGAAAACCTAAGAGAACGTCATTTAAAGATGAGCACATTTGCTAAAATTTTAGCCCTAAAAGAGTTATTTACGTTAAATAGTTCGAGAGATATAGCTTTTTAAAAAGCTAAATTTCTTAAGAATCTACTGAAAGTTTAGTAGTCAGTTAATTTATTTTGAGAAATCTATATCTCAGGAACTATGTGACGTACAGATGTCTATTAGTCTATAGATGTCTGTTATTTGTTTAACAGCCTTCGTCAGTGAAGATTAAATTATAATTTTATTATTTTGCTTCCTCACTACCGAAGGTACATAAATTTTATATTCATACAAATAATTAAATTAAAAATTTGTCCTCGGAAATGAAAATTTTCACTCTCATTTTTTGTTTCCACTCATCAGTGAAAAAATTAGTCCCATGTCTGTCTGTAGTCCTATTATGATTACCCCTTATACTTGTTATCACCCTTCCCTCTTCTACAATTCATTAATTTTGAAATAGAGATTTTTATATGGTGGTGAGGTGAACATTTTTGTAATTGATAGCAATCCTTACTTTTAAAAATAATTCATTTTAATTAATAAAGTGTTAAAATCTTAAAAGTGTGAATTTATGAAACTTATTTAAACAAATAATTGCACTCAACATTAATAGCATAGAATGGTTGAAAAATTACAAGAACTGTATGTAATCAGAAATGAAGTGTGGAAAAAGTATATTTGCTAAAATAAGGTCTTAGTACAAAGGAATAGACAGTTTTTCTGAAACTCATCAAAATATCTTGAATAGCAGTCCCAAACCTATCGATTATTGAGTCCGATGTTTTTGGATTGTTTGTTGCACGATATGAACATGTGGATAAAAACTCAGTTTTCATTTCATTTCTTTTTTCAAAATGTTGAAGATTGGGTTGTATTTGCTTAAAGGTGTATTATTAGCACATAAAGATGATGGTTGATCTCTTATGAAAAATTCAAGAAGTTTATTAATATTTGAAAATACGAAAGGTTTATAGAATTTTGCAAAATAATAGACTTGTAGGAAAATTTATAATTTTATATTGGAAAGAAGTATATTATCAAGTTTGTATGCTAATGTCATATGTACATTATCAAAATGGCAGGTTTAAGCTATTATTTTGGGCATTAAGATCTTTTAAAAATACTAAATATTGATATTGTTTATTGGATCTTTGTCTTGAATGAATAATCGGTACTTGCTTTTTTATATACGGATGAGATGAAATCCTACAGTTGTAAGGTTTATGCAGTACTGCATTCATTACAGAAATTTTAAACAAGTTATAAATATAGACTTAAAAAAAAAAAAAACACAATATTAAAATAAACAAAAAAATATTTCTCATTATATAGAAAGATTGTAAAGGCATTGAGGAAGTTCCATTTTGGAGGCCATGGCAGGTATCCATTAGATATGTTCCAACTATAAATCCTGAACTTGGTAGTATCTAGTTCAGTTGTTAGTACCTGTCTTTTGTATTGAAGCTCAGAATGAAATCCTAGAATGCTGAGGTTTGTATTGTACTGAATTACAGGAAGATAAAATAAGTTGTATATAGAGATTTAAAATAAGAAAACTACTCAATATTAAAAATAGATATAAGAGAAAAACAAAACAATATTTCTTATAATATAGAAATATTATAAAGGCAATGATGAAGTCCTATTTTGAAGGCTGTGACAAAGATTCCTTTTCTTCTGTTTCTAATGCTGTCTGTAGTTTGAGGCATGTCTCATTATTAACCCAGTTTATTTCATTTAAAGAATTATAAGCATGAAGAGGCATGCCAATGTAATTAATAATAAAATTAAAACTTCTTCAAGTAATTAATGTTATTTTGCACGATGGTGTGCCTGCTATTTGTGTTCGGATAACATTCCACTCTCAATTCTTTTCTTTTTATAAGCAGTATCTTTTATGAGTTATTTAATGTTTTAACCCTTTAATTAAGCTTAATACTGTTATGATTTGCTTAAATAAGTGATTAACTTAAATTTGAAGGTGTAGATCATTGAAAATACATCAAAATCCCTTTGTAACATTCTTCGTTATTAGTTAAGGCTCACACTAATTATGTTATTAATTAACAGTCTCTACAGGGCAGCAAAGATTTAAAAACAAATTAAAGTAAAAAAAAATTAATCAAACTGAAAGTAAATGCGAGGAGTGACTGTTTAACTATAATTGAATTACCAAAATCATGTTTTTTTTTTAGTTTAACAACAAATGTTAAACCTTAAACCAATGTTAAATCTTATACCAATCACCAGTGAATTATATTAAAATAATTAATTTGTTTTTCTAAAATCTCTAAAGTTCTCTAGTAAGGTCTCAAGATGGCCTACATTATTTAGCCATTATTGATTTAATAATGATGCAAAAATTATTTTTGTGTGAAAAACATTATTTTACGAACTTGTGAACCTAAGATCAATTGGTCCCACCAAGCCTCATTTCTTTGCTTATTTTACTTTTTAATTTATAAAAATGATTTTGGTAAATTGCTTCCATATTTCTTCGTGACTTGAGACTTTGATAGATGTTTTAATTTATGGGTTATTTGGTTTAAACCTGCCAGTGTTTTCAAAAAGAATGTTTTATCAAACAATTATGTATTGATAAATGATTCAATTTTTGAAGAATATATTGTTACATCATTAGTAATTTGGTTTTGTTATATGTGTTTTTTATTTTGTAGTAATTTTTTTTTTTAACATTTTCCAAACACTAATACTTTATTGATCTGGTTATAAATTTATGTCATTGCCAGTGATTAAATTATATTGTTAATGAATAATTTCTGCAAATAATGTTCTTATCAAGTAAAGTTATTTGCATATTTGGATGTTGGTGCACATGATGACAGGTTGGTTAGATTGCATAGTTGCATGAATTTTTTCGGTGTAAGTTTGGCCTCTAGGACGAGAACACTCCCTGTAGCACTTACACATTTTATTTTACTTTTTCTCTCTTTTGCACTAGTTGTTTTGTAGAGATATCACCAAGTAGTTGATAGGTTCTAAATGTTTTAATGTTATAAATATAACAAGTTGTATTCCTTGAAATGTCAAGTTTTGGAGATATATATTTTTCAATATGAAACAAAATTATCAACAAATGATCAGGTGCATGTGTAGTACGGTTTTCTGTTCTGAACCCAGCCTGAGAGTTTGCTGATAGTTTTGAATCATGTTGAAAATAGACTTATATCGGCTAGCTATTAGCTTTGATTTACACTATTTACTTTCATTACATAAAGGAACAATATAAAGATAGACAAAAAGAAAGGAAACCTAAGTAGAAGAAAAGTAGGTGTTAAATGATAAAAATTCATAGAAATTGTACTAGATAAAGTGTAATTCAACTTCCATTCTAGAATTTTTAATACAGTGGCATTTAGGATGGTGTCGAGGTGATTGGGTTAGGTTAGATGGTTCTGACTTTAATTGAAGATGTGAGGTACTCGACCACCAGATACTAGATCGATACCAGAAGGCCTCGATAATGTGTGTTGAAGGGAGTTAAAATTTATGTGGGAACTAGCCATAGGTCATTGAAGGAAAGAAACTTCACTTTGCAGGGAATGAGCCTGCAGTCTTTAAGTGAATTATAAGTCCTACAGGAACAAGTCTGCTGTCACAAAGAGGATTGTAATGTAAGTCCTACAGCCTTAGGTCCTTATGAAAGGAATAAAAGATATAGGATAGAGGAGCGATCAGTCGAAATTTGTGAGATACAAGAACAAATCAGATACGTCAAAAAATGATGGAAGAATATCCTGATCTAAGTGTGTAAATTCCCTATTTCCCAAGAGGTACTGATGAACTGGTAATGCTGGGGTAATCAATATGCTAACAATTCAGAGGCCGTTTAGAGGCATGGTGTGTAAGAAATCACTTTACTGTGAATCAGTAAATTCTTTTTTATACATTTATATATTGAAATAATATATTTAAAATCATGATAATATTTAAATGGTTTATTTATTTGAGCATTAAACTATTAAAAATCAACATTATACAACATTTGAACTAACATGGGTAGTGCTCTCTGACGGGAAGTGATAAAGGTGTTAGCTCTACCGCTAGCTCGTGGGTAGTGTCGCTACATTGGCAAATGTGTTGCAGCACCGTTATTTATTCAGTCATCAAAACCAAACTGTCCCCAACAGTGTTTCCATGCTAGTGTAAATTAATTGGAACAGCATAAAAACATAAATTGTGTCATATTAACTCCAAGTCTAAAATATTTTGTACTGATTGGTCGCTGTGATTGATATTAACTATTGAAAAGGGAACATTTTAATTTGTTATAAAGAACAACACTATTTGTAAACAAAGAACTGGCATTTCATTAAATACAGAGAATTTATTTTACAAAGTCCACTTGTAGTTGTTTGCATTATTATGTTTATACTTTTTTTATTTAAATTTTGAGAAGTGTCTAATTTTTTTTTTTTTAAAGAAGTTATTTGCACAAATCTACTTTTGTATTATTGGGTTATTTTTATAGCATTAGCATGTGTCCATCCCAAAGCACCTATGTCACAGTGTGACTTACCAAGGGTTTGAAATTAAAACATAGGCGGTTAGTTGGTTTTAAAATTTTTATTATTAATTTTGTTATTTAAAAAAAAAAAAATCAAGTGCTCTTTAGAGGATGAAAGAGTGATTTATACACATGTTTGATATAAATGACAAAATTACTGTCACAATAATAGAAATTTTAAATCAATTGAAAGGATAAAATTATTAGTATTTAAAGATTATTTAGGAGGAAATTAGTGATTGTTGAAGGGTGAGCTGGAAGTTCGTTTCATTAAAAATTTTTCTGAACTCAGAGATTTTGCACCACGATATTGTTATAGGTTTGTTTTAATATATGTACGTGAACAGTTTTTCTCCAATGTAGGTCTGATAAAATATAAATATCTTTCTTCGCTTACAAATTCTCACTTGAAAAATTTATTTATTGTGTTCTAAACCAGATTTGAACTTGACTGTGAAAATCGCCAGCAAAACTAAAACAAATTCAGAATCTCACCAAGTATTGTATTCTATTATTTTCAATTTCATGGTTCTCCTTATATTCATTTTAATAATTATTACTACATAATTATAATCAGCATAAATAATAGTTATTACATGTTTTCATTCTGTAGGTATATTCATAAAATTTACAAAAGGAGAACAAATGGCGATAGAATATGAGAAACTTAGATTTAGCATGTTTTGAACTTCCCTGCTTGAAGTTATAAAATAATAAAATGATCCTTGCAATTATCATGAAGGGCTTAGGGTTCTGTTTAAGGTTTATGATTGCTGACCTAACCAGCAATCCTAAACCTAAGATGCAGTGTTGTTACTAATATGTACTAATTCCTTAATTTTTCACCTAATTTCAGTTATTCATTTATGGACTGTTGTCTGATTTATGATTAGAAAAAATATCTCATGTATTGTATTCATGATGCCCTATTATTTTTCAATAGAAATTATAACATAAAAAATATCAACCATTTCTGTCTTCACAAAAGAATAAATGAAAAATTTACTTAGAATTATTATTGCACTTATCTAGAATAATTATTTTTGTGCATGATTCACAAATCCTATGGTGTTTTAATGCATTTAATAATTGTTTTTTATCTTCAAAATAATTTAACTGATTGCATGATTATTGAAATAGAAGTACTTTAGCCGAGAAATAAATTTAATGTTCTGTAAAGCACATTTGCATGAACTAGGTTCAATTAATAGTTTGAACTATAATTCTTTTCTAATTATGTTTTATTGTTGTGAAAATTTCTGTACTCTAAATATTAGATATATTTATACTTCTATAAATAAATATTTCTTCTCTTCTATTTATTAAGAATACCCAGTCTACAATATCTAAACAAGATGAAAAATAATAAATAAATACTAGGTTTAAGGTAGAAAATGGTTGTTTTTTCCATGTTGCAAAGGTACTCAATAGATAATGTTTAAAAACCTGAAATTAAAAATTTTAAAAACTATAACAAATTCTGAAAAATAGGTTTTTTAAAAACTAGGTAAAGGTTTCAGTTTTTTTTCACAAAAACTAAAGTAAAAATTTTAAAACTTTTGCTACCTTAACATCAACAAAAGAGACACTGAAATGTAAAAAAAAGTGACTTATAAAAATTTTCTATCTGAACACAGATTTAGAACTTCAAGTTAACTTATCTTATATACACTAATTTAGATGGCAGTGAGTTATCAGTTTTATAACTTAATCAGCGCTGCTGATGCAGGTATTTTAACCCGGATTATCGGGTAAGTGGTGGGGATTAGGATTTTGGGTAAAATGGCTTTACATTATATGCTGACTGCTAGTGCAATATCACACCAGTCCTTCAACTAGTTTTTTTAGTTAATCATTAGAAACTTTTTCAATTACTAACAAGTTATTATTTTTCCTTAGATTTTGAATTTCAGAACATTGACACCTTTTGGGCCAATTGACATATTCATTTTTGAGGTCCAGAATTGATTTATTTTTGAGGACTGGGATGTATATAATTGGGTGAATTTGTTTTAGGAGTCCGGGGCTGTTTATTTTTGGGGCCTGGGCCTGATACAATTTGAATTTCTTGGGTTAATTTGTTTTTTAGCCCTAGGGCTGATACAATTTTAAATTTTTGGTCAGAGAGAGAGAAATGCTTTATTCTTTCCTGCTGCCCAAATACATCTGCAGTGTGAGATCAAACCAGAGAAATACTAGTCACAGCAGTATATCAGTTTACAGTAAAACAAACAAATAAATACATTTTACCAAAACAAACCTAATACATAGATTGAAAGGAAAATATAATAAAAAGTTGGTTAAAAGAAATACTAGATTAGATACATAAGTAAAAAAAAATAAATAAAAATAATAATAAAAATAAAATAATTTAATGAATAAATAAGTTAAAACACACAAATCGACAGGTCCACCTACTAAAATAAATAAATAAAACAATGAATAAACTAGAGCTAATTCCCTTCCAGGTGATGATGTATTATTCCCAGGGAGTCCAAAATAATATTTGCTGCCAAGATCGCAATATCTCCAATGCTAACACCTAGTCCTTCTAAGAAGCTCCTTGTTCTATCTGGTATTGTTCTGCGAGATCCAAACCAGAGGCCTCTCACGGTGAACTCCCTCTCTCCGAAGGAAAGGGATTCCCCTTGCTGTCCACTGGCCCCTGGGACTCCAAGCAGGGGTGCGTAGTTGATATTTAGTTTCAGGGCGATCGCCCATTCTGACCCCGAGAGTATCTGCTTCTCACATACATATCTGTTTGCTTTCGGGGTCGCTTTGAAATGGTGAACACCAATACCCTGCCACCTGCAATTGGCCCATTCTTCGAAAGCATTCTCGTGCAACGACTGCCATAGAGCTCTCACACTTTGGTAGCCCTGATCCACTCCCAGTCTATCAGCACATGCTGCGATTTCGGCTTCTTAATTGAATGTAGACTGGAATAGGGCATCCGGAACATTCGACAGTCACTGGGCAATGGACCAATGCTGCAGTGGAGCTTCACATTAACAGCGGATCAGATCCAGTCCTCGATACCTCCTGGGTGCGTACAGCATCGCCGACGAGGTGTTAGCGGAGAGTCCGATGATGGCCTTGATACTCCTGCGGATATTGGTATCAATACTCTCCAATATCGCAGGACATATCTATGTAAGGGGAGCAGTCTGGAGAGGGTAAACAAGGCCCGGGAACAAGTATTGATTGACAATGTTGATCTTTTGTTTGGGCTTGAGCAGCCACGAGCTCACCAATTTATCGAGATTATTAGTTAGATTTGTCACCACCTGTTCTCCAAATACTAGCTCTCCCGAGAATGTACATCCAAGATATTTGATGGTGTCCTCGGCTTTTGCCGTTTGGATGACGTCCGTATTCTCAAGGGAGAGCCTTGTGACCATAGCTCTCCTTTGTCTGTTATAATACCCACAATTTTCTTTGCATTTATTGCCAGACCAATCTCCGCGAGCAGCCTCTAACATTTATTATTCTTTCCATAGAACCCCTGTTGCACATCGTTACAGCCTGATCCTCCGCGAACCCTGTGAGGACCACACTCTCTTGGTCACTTTTCAGGTCGTATCCAAACTTATTAGCAAACTCCTGATCACAGAACTTGCGGTACAAATGATCAATGGCTAGGTTGAACAGCAAAGGCTACAAGGGCCTGCCCTGAGGCACCCCCCGCAAGACATTGATCTGGCTAGTCGGGGTGGGGGGTCCTATATTGATCATTAATTTATTTGTGGTTAGGAGAGCTGCAATCACGATATAAGAGCAATGTTTTCCTGCCTATCGTCATTACATTTGGTAAGGCTGATATTTTGTGACAGTTCATTGTCAAGGTGTAAACATGTAATAGTTAATGTGACAGTTGCCTCACTGACATTAATTGTACTGTTAACGAAATCATAAAAATAAAAGAATCTAATAAAAAGAATCTAGAAATCATTATAATGAATTTTTACTGTTATCAATAAATATAATGAAGTCAGACCTGTTCAATTAATGTCTTAAAAATCTTGAGTCTAATATGGGATATTATTTTCTAGTATTGAAATATTTCTAAAGGCCTAGATGTATTTTCTTCTAGGAGTTCAACGGCGACAACGCAGAGTTCTTGATACTAGTTCAACATATGTAAGGGGCGAAGAGAACCTGGACGGATGGAGGCCAAGAGGTGATAGTCTGATTTTCGATCACCAATGGGAGCTGGAGAAACTCACTCGGTTGGAAGAAGTGGAACGAGTAAGACATACTCTTCTACTCCGGGAAAGACTCGGCATTGATAAAACCCCTATTAGTAAGAGCGAGAAAGTAAGTTTGCACTGTGAGAATACAAAACTTGTATTTATTCATATATTTATGTATTCCATGCTCTATAATACAAATATACAATACTGGCTTAGTTAAATACTGTCTGTCAGGTATTTAAAATGTTGGTATGAAAAGCATATTTCATATTCAAAAATATATTAATGTATTTATTAATTAATTGTTTGAGAGTGCCTTATATTAATAACAACACCAAATACAAATGATCCAATTTACTATCAACAGTTTATTTTAATCTTTCAACATTTCGGCTCTAAGGCCATTATCAAGGAGATAACCTAAAAATTGTTTTGACAGTATTACCACCATATTACTGCCTCCCATAATACCAATATTTTGTAACATACCTCAATTATTAAATAGTCATAATTCATTTAAAAAATGTCTTTCATTTGTTGGATAACTGCCATTGTCATAAAATTTTCAAAAACAACAAATATCAAATTAATATCATAACAGTTTCATTTAAATTTTATAAAATAGCTATTCACTTACAAAACATACAATCTGGATAAAAAATTATTCTTTAAAAAAAGATTTTTGTCTCCCTTTTTTACTAAACACATCAACAATACTAACAATAAAACCTACCTTCAACAGGTGAGGACTCTGTTTTCAATTTATCAATAAGCTTAATTTATTTACAATTTAATTAACATTAATTTTTATTTGTAGCTTATAATTTAACATTATTAAAAAAACATAATTATTATATTTTTATTGTTTTTGATACTTAACTACATTAATAGCTACTTTTTTTTAGTAAATTTAAGTAAAAAGAGAAGAGCGAAATGAGCATTAAGGAAAAATCTATATAAAGAAATTCATCAAAGAAGAATATATAATTGGTTAGTTTGCTAATTGTATACAAATATAATTAAATCCTAGGTAGAGCAAACTAACCAATTATATATTCTTCTTTGATGACTTTCTTTATGTAGATTTTTCCTTAATACTTATCTCCCTCTTCTCTTTTTATTTAAATTTACTGTAAATACAACCATGATAGGAAAATAATTAAAATTGAAAATATTTGAATCTGCTCAATATGGCAGCGATTCTACTGACTTAAGAATGGCACTACCATCTTAACTACTTTGAATGATGTTTTTCGACTGAACTAAATTGGTTAGTTTACTTTTTGGTTTAATAAAACAAATGAACAATATTGAACATTGATACATAGAACAAAACCTATTTATTTATAAAAAATAGCTATTTATAAAAAAAAAAAAAGGATATTAAAATATGTTTGGTTCTTTTGTTTTTATGTCTACGGGTTGTAATTTTAGTTTAATTTCCTATTTCTGTGATTAGAGGGTTGAGATGGGGCAAAATTGGAAGAAGTTATGTCAGTTTATATATGTAATTGTATAGGGTGTCTATATTTAATTTGGAGTGCATTTTAGATATTCTAGTGTAATATGGATAGTTATTAACAATCCTGAGGCATTTGTTTTAGAATACTTGCCTTTTTTTTATGTTGTTTGAATTAGTAAAGCTCCTTATGGGGCAAGCATAAGTTAAGGATGGATCTTAGTACAGCTTTATATAGTATCAATTTATTTCTACTGGGTTTTAATTTTTTATTAAAGTATGGATACATTTTATATAAAATTTTCCTTGCATTCTCCAATTTCAAATTGATGTGGTGGTTAAATAAGTGCAGTAGTTTGCTGTGCAGCTATAAGTAGTTTGCTGTCTAAAGTGACTCCTAAGTATTTAACGGCAAAAGGAATAGGGGTGTTATTTACATCTATGGCTTCTGTTTTATCAATATTTAAAACTAATCCCCATTTTTTAAGTAGTTTTATTTTGTTTTGTTTTTAAGGCATCTTTTAAACCAGTTATTATTCTTCTTCTATTGTCCTCTAATGTTAAACGTTTTGATAAATGGAAATTTTCTGACACAACTTAAACCTTAAGGGTAACCACTGTTAAAAGTTTCAGCTTTACAGGCATTGCCATTATTGAGATTGAGTGCTTACTAAGTAGTGAGTGAGGGGTATAAGCTGCTTTATATTAAGATAAAACTCAGTTTACTGTAAATCTATATAATTTTATTTTATTTATTTTTGAAGGAGGTATGTAATATGGTTGCCAAAGCTACAGGATCCGACGGTCGTGGAAGTCCAGTCCGTGTAAGGCCGGTATCCCGTGATATCTACGAACCTTGGGAAATGACTGATCGAGAAAGAGAAGTTTCTACAAAAATTATCAAGCTTATTCAAGGAAGAATACCATCCAAAGTAAGTATAATTTTAAAAAAATAATAATAATAATTTTAGGATTCTTAAATCTTGACTTTCGATTTTACAGGAACTTTGGTTAGAAGAATTCATAGTTCTTCCTGCATAGTTTCTTTATTTTCTTAGTATTCAGTTTCAGTCTCTAGACTTTCATCAAACTAATATAAAACATAATAATTAATATCAAAATAAAATAAGTAGCAGTAATCAATATTTTTAAACAATGTAGGAAACAAAAATTATAATATCCATTATAAATAAATAGGGAGTTGGTAGCTCAATGGTGCTGTGCTACTAACTCCAAAGATCCGGGTTCGAATCCGGCTGTGGCAGATAATTATTTTCTGTATCACTGTAGGGGTGTCAGCCCTGTGGGTTTACGAGCCCTCCGAGGTCCACCCAGCCTCATAAAGTGAGCACCAGTAATTCTGGTTCTGACTTCAGTCTCTAATTTTTCATTTTTTTTGTTGAGGACTATCAACTATGCCAAATGAACTTTTTCCCACCCACTTCAACACAACTTCATTGGTTGCAACAACTTTAATAATTTTGTGTTGTTCGTACTTTGTTTAATGGATATTCAAACAAAGTACATTATTTTTCATTGTTCCTTTCTTTATCTTCAATTATTCAAGAAAATTCATCCTTGGGTATGGCAAGTTAGAATCCTCTTGTCTCTGGCATGACACGGAAAATTTATGAAATTCACCTCAAAGATTATTTTATAAATATAAAATAAAATAATATTATTTCATTGTAACTATTTGTATAAAATTTTCTCTTTTATTTTTTTTTCAGGAATTGCCCAAGATCGGTGGTGACGTTTCTCCGTCATATGAAGTTTCTGAAATGAACACGAGTATATCAACTAACATGACTACATCGTCTTCTGCATCAGAGTAAGAAAATTATTAAGTTATGCTAATCGTAATTAATTAAAATATCTTATGTCAAAGCATACTATATCTTGTATTTTTTTTAGTAATATGCATTTACTCACCCATTTGCTTTCTAAACAAAAAAGTACATAGTTATAACCGAACAAGGATCATTGGTACTTGGTCAAAAGTTTTTAAACAAAATGCTGCCAGGTAACGAGCTGCTATGATTTTTGATAAAAGGCGCCTTCACATGATCGGTTCTAAATTTTTTGTTCTATTGCTTTAACTTGTCATTTCTCAAAATAATTTTAAATGAATAACATGTTTATATTCTGCTTTGTTTATGATTTATGTTAAGGAAAAACAAAGGAAAATTAGAATATATTTGTTATTGACTGGGTCAATACAATGAGAAGGTGAACCAATATAGTGCGGGTGGGTAGGAGTGAGGATCATAAGTAGAACTCATTTTATCGTGCCAACTTTTTAGCCTTCTTTAGGGCTGAGTATAAACCTGATGACAATCTTAATATAAAAAATAAATAAAAACAGTATAACAAGAAAAATATTATAAAAAATATTATAAAAAACATGAAAGAAGACAAAAATATATGAAAAATAGACTAGTACGTACTTAAATAATGAAAAATTATAATTAAAATCATGAGAAAGAAAACAATATATAAAATATATATTGAAAAGCTTTAAAATATATAACGAAATAACAGTATTAAAGAACTGAGATATAAAATTATATGATACAGTTATATTAAGGTATTAAATATTGTTCATAGTTATGGTTTAATTTCCTGATATTCTTTCTAGAATAAACACTGTCAACTTGTTCAGTAAAGAGTGTTCCTAATGATTCATCGATCATCATTCTAATTAATACACGCACCAAAAGTCTAATGTTCTTTTTTTTTGTCTTCTTTCTTATTTTTTGTACTGTTTTTATTTTTGTTCTAACATAGTTATTCTTCTTTGTGCTTTGTCCAGAGAGTGCTTTGTCCAAAACTTTGACACAATAAAAGTAGTATTACTTGTTAATGTTGTTAACTCCTACTTTTCAGATTTTCATTAGTTTGGTTTATTTTGTGGTAAATTATTTTTAATTCATTATTGTATAATTTTTATTTTATTTTCTGTATATCTGTATTTTTCTATTAAAGAGTTATGAATTTGTTTATTTAATTATATAACAATCAGTATTCAGTTCTTTTCAAATTCAGAATTTTTCAATGAAAAACAAATCGTTTTTATTTATTATATTTGGTTGTGTTGAACTTATTTGAAGTGTTTTTGGATTTTTTTCAGTTCATTTTATTCTGTGGTAAATTTTAATGTAGTTACATATTTTCATAGGCGTACCTAGTAGGGGGCGGCTATTCCTCCCTTCCAGAAGTAAAAAAATTATTAATTTAATAAAAAAAATTTTTTCAAGCAAATAATTATACATAATTTTCTTAAAATTTTGGTTCCATTCACTTTTAAATGCTGGAACATTATAACCTGATTGACTCTTCTCTCCCCCCCCCCAGTTTTGATCCTGAGTACACACACACCTTTGAATACTTTTATTACGAAGTGTAATAATTTTTATATGTATGTGTAAATAATTAGTATTTAGTTTGTTCTAAATTCGGAATTTAGGAAAAAATAATTTGCTGTTATATAAAAATGTGTGTGTGGTGCATTTATAAAATTTTGTAATCTATCTCTGGCAAATGGATATTTCATTAACATAGCACTTTTTGTTTCTTTTTTTTTATATTTATTATATTTGTATTGTTTAGATAAATGTAATTATTATTATTAACATAATTTTAGTAGATTTATAAAATTCATTTTGTTTTTTAGTTTAATATCTCCTGAAAGGTTGAGCAGAAGTATTATATTGCCGGAGCAAGTGAGCTACACTTTGGGTAGAAACGAAACTTCTAGTCCATCAGAGCAGTCCCTTATTCTTTACGTCCCGGAAGTTGAAGAAATTAGAATCAGTCCTGTCATTGCACGCAAGGGATACCTTAATGTTCTCGAGCAGAAGACAAATGGTTGGAAGAAGAGATGGGTGGTAAGTCTAGTTGAATTTTATTTTTTTAAAAAATATTTTGTACAGTGAAAAAAAAAAATGTAATAACCTTTTCATTCTGCCTATCATCGATCTTTCTCTATAGACATTTAATTTTAGTACAGTAGAACTCCACTTATTTGACACTCTAGATTAACCGGTGGTAAAAAATAAAATGCTGAGATATCACTAATTCAGTTAAAATAATAATAAATAAAATAAAATAAAAATAACTAACTTTTATGACTACTATTGAAAACGGAATAATTGTTTATACACTTTAATTCTTGAAGAAAGTTGACTGTTTTGTAATCTGTTGATTACTAAAACAATAGAATTGAATAAAAGTTCCTTTCCACTGTTTTCATGAATTTAACAATGTAATATTAAAGGTAATCCGCAGTTGCAATTATTAACAAAAATACTTATCACTTGAAATAAAAACAAACATTTCTTATCCCTCTATATAACCTTCCCATATAGTCAAGATAATTCATATATAGAGCGCTAGAATGCAGGAGTGATACAGTTAGCTACACTAAATTATGAATATAATTTACACACTTAATTAAACCATTTAAAGAAATATTTATTTTAAATTATATTAAATTGTTCTATTGGTAAATGTTTTCCTTAGGTCCTCCAAAAAGGCGGCAAACCATGTTTTTTATTCTTATTAAATTACAACACAAGACAATGTTATTACTATAGTCGTATTAACTATTAAACAATTTTTGTATTAAAAAAAATAAACCTTTTTTTTTTCGGTGAAGACTCCCATTGGAGTCCTATTCTTCTGGTGAACTGAAGAGATTTGGAACTATATAGTTTGAAGTATGTTTACTTAGATGGTCCCATATCTATTCCATCAAATTTCATTCTCTACTTTCTTTTACAATATTCTCCTAGATATACCTATATCAATTTATACATTTCAAATTTTTTATAATCTAATTTACATGTGATTGTAAGGTAAAAAAGAACAGTAACAAATTAATTTTATCTCTATTGTAAGATATTTTTATTTTATATGAACTTTATTATTTACTTTTAATTACTTTCAGGCTGTGCGAAGGCCGTATGTATTTATATTTAGAGATGAAAAGGATCCTGTCGAGCGAGCTTTGATCAACCTCACCACTGCTCAGGTCGAGTACTCTGAGGATCAGCAGGCAATGGTCAAAGTCCCTAACACTTTCAGGTATAACTTGTTATAATTAATTAGGTAAATATATAGTTATCTATATCTATTACTAGGTAATTATTTTTATCAAATAGGTAACTAGATAAGTTAATTTAAAACAAAACTTCTTTTGATCCTTTCTTCAATGATAAGTTGGTTTTGTGAATGAAACTCTTTTATAATATAGATGAGTGTGATAAATAGTTTAAAGTGATTGATATAAATGTGTAATTGATTAAAGAATTGAGTATATACAATATATATATACTCAAAATGTGTTCATCATTAGTTAAACTCAATTTTTTACTACCCATTTTTATTATTACACCTTATAAATAAAATCAAATATTAAATGGTATTTCCAATAACATATCGGTATCACCAATCGCTACATTATATTGCTCGAGTTATATAATTAAATAATATTTGTTGTGTTATTTTTCTATGTAATTAAAAAGGATCTGTAGTGAGATGTTATTTTATTGTTTGTAGGAAGATAGTCTTGGTGGCAGTCAATAAGGGTATCAAAATAGTAAGAGAAAAAACTATTTATTGATAACCAACGTTTCACTCCACTTTACAGGGCTGTCAGATTGAAACAGAGCATACAACTGAGAACAACGAGTGTATGACTTATGACCCTTATTGAATACCACCTGGACTATCTTCATATAATCTACTTAATACGGTCAACTATCTTCTTCCATTATTTTATTGTTATTTAAAAAAAAGTTCCTATTAATAGTAAAATTTATATATACTGAAGAATAATATAAAATACATATAACACCACAATATATTTATATCTTTAATATTTAATTTAATGAAGTGTCTTTATTGAAACAAGACTAGTGTTGCTTAATTTATATTTCTTTGTTTTATTTTCTAGTATATATTATAATGTTTTATAATATAATATATATTATATAAGGTTACTTTTTCATTTCATTAATAACTTGTTATAAATTGATGCCAATGAGCTACTGTTTGAATAGATTTATAATTTTTTTTTCCAGTGTTGTGACTAAACATAGAGGATACCTTATGCAAACATTGGGTGACAAAGAAGTTCACGATTGGCTTTATGCTATAAATCCTCTTCTTGCTGGCCAGATAAGGTTTAAACTTTTTTATTATTTCATTAGATATTTTAATTTATATAATATTGATATTTTAGAGTTGCTATACAGTAATTAGTTAGTTACTGGAAAGGAACGGGAGCACTTTGTAACTGCTACTATTCCACAATAATTATTTGATGCAATAATTTCAATCAAATAACATTTTGTATTTATTTCTTGAAATAATTGTTCATTTAATGATCGTTAATTGAAATAAACCAATATATTTCTGAGATAATTATCTGATAATTGCTATTTCATAATTTTCTTATATATGCAATCAATTATTTCACAAAAGGCAAAATAATTGTTGCGGAAATTAATATGTTGAGTCATAAGTAACTTCTGTTTTGTTTTATCAGACATTTATTTTCCTCTCATCAAATAATAAAATTATTTTCACATTACATCTAGTATGACATTTAACATAATATGAAATGGCAGTAATGTTAGTCACATTAAAACCTGTTTACTGCCATAGTAGCACTGTTACAGGCAATTGCCATGGTGTAAAGTATATAACAGTTTCTATCAATACATTTATTCTTGACTTCCTAAAATAAACTTAAATTAAGTTTTTATTAAAAGATGAAATAATCATTTGAGAAATAATTGTTCCATTAATCATGAAATAACTTCATTTTATGAATTATTCATTTAACAAATAAGATTCATGTTAAATTATTTTTAAAAAAAATTAAAACTAATTTTTTAAGGTTATGTAATGATTTATTTTTAAAATATTATTTTAAATAAATTTTACCCAGGTATTATGATAAGCATTTTTACCTTTACCTGTGTTTATAGATCATCAAGGGATTTGCAAACTATACGCAACATGATAGTTATTCAACACCTTTAGGACCTTATTAATTATTTCTCATTAATGACAAATTTTTTTTTTAATATTATCTTTCTGTTTAAAAATTTATCTTTTGTTCAAAAATAATTTGTTTAGGTTATTTTTAAGATCCCCATAAGCCAGCAGAATACCCATCCTCCTACCGTCCTATCTCTCTATTACCTATCATGGGCAAAATCCTCGAAAAACTCATTTTGAAACGCTTATACCCCATCCTTGATTCCAATCATAAAATACCAGATCACCAATTTGGATTCCGAACCTCCCATTCCACTATCCAGCAATGTCATCGTGTAGTGGACGTTGTCTCATCTTCTTTAGAGCGCAGAATGTACTGCATGGAAGTCTTTTTCAATGTAGAACACTCGGGACTGCTTTACAAACTCCGTAAATTCCTACCTCCTACATACTTTCTCATTATTCGTTCCTTTCTCACTGACAGATTATTTAAAGTAAACCACAATGGTTCCTATTCATCCCTCTTCTTTCAGTTCACTGGTGTTCCTCATGGTAGTATCCTCGGTCCCACCCTCCACACAATCTATACAGCAGACATTCCAACCAATCCTAACACTATCCTCACCACGTATACCAATGACACATGTGTGCTCACTGTTAATAATAACCCTTTAATTAAGGATTAAAATAAATTCCAACAAATCCCATCAAATTACCTTTACCCTACGTCGTAAACCTACTGACTGTCCTACAGTATACTTCAATAATGTTGCCCTAACCCCTGTTGAACAGATCCGCTACCTTGGACTACATCTGGACATACGACTAACCTGGAATCCTTACACAAGACTGAAAAGACAGGAAACTGCACGTCAATTTCGACTATTACAGCACTTACTAGACAAACGGTCCAAACTTCCAATTCATTACAAAAGACTGATTTACATGACAATATATAAGACCTATCTGGACATACGGCGTTGAGCTCTGGGGCTCTACTAAACCTTCGAATTCCTCTCGTATCCAATCCTTACAATCCAAAATCGCTATGTGCTCCCTACTTTGTCACAAATAATATCATCCACAAAGACCTTAATATTCCATTTGTAACCGATCTAGCTCGAACCAGATATCACTCCTTCCATTATAAACTCTCTAACCACTCAAACCCATTAGTTTCTAAGCTTGCTTCCTCTTTTATTCCGGACAATCCTCCGAGGCGTCTGAAAAGAAGATGGCCTTGAGACCTTATACTGTAAAAATGTTTTTAGAGTACTACCATTGGGTAGTTTCTCTACCATTAGGATTTCCTCAAATTTACCTGATGTGTTTATGTACAGTTGTAAATATCAATAAATAAATTTTAAAAAATAAATAAAAAAATTTTTAAGATATTATTTCAAAATAATTTTGCCGATGTTTAAATCCACACTATGGTAAGCTTTTTCACCATTACCAGTAGATTAAGATCACCAAGGCAGTTGCAGACTATAAGCGCAATAATAGTTATTCAATGCCTCTTGCTCATCTTATAATGCCATACGGCAAACGAAGATGTAATGTAAATTGTATATGTATAATGTATTGCATTATATTATTATGTATTCTGTAACCATGTTAAAACACATACTTAAAAAAATGTGTCTTTTATGAAATAATTTAATAAATTTGTATTTAAAGTTTAATTTTGTTAAAAATGAATTAATTGAAACTGTTATTGATAGGTCCAAATTAGCCAGAAGCGTTCCTCCGACCGCACCACCTACCCTAGTGTCAACGCCAGCCAAATGAACGTGTAATTATTGTTAATCCTACCCAGCATGTAACTTAATAAATTAGATACTACATACACTTACATATTTATGTATATCATAAATACACGTATATATGTTTGTGTATGCATGTTCTTTAAGAAAAGTATCACTGTAACTTTATCAAGTATACAAATTGTATTAGACTTTGCATTGCTTATATTGCAATGGTAAAAAAAAAAACCTAGAATAATTTTTAAAATAAATTTCCATTGCAAATTGTATCTGTTTATTAGTCACCAAATAGATTTATATATTTTTCCAAAAAATCAAAATAAATGGATTGATGTGTTTTTAGTTTTGGAAAAGATATTTAACTAGTATAAATAAGTTTTTAAATTGTTTGTATTCTGTGATGCTGGTTTTAATCTATAGCAGTCATATTTTTTATCATTTATTTGTTAATTATATTTATTTATTGGTTAGTATTTTATTTTATCATAAAAATATATCATGTGAGGTTACATTGCAGGCAAATAATTCCTTGTTTACATTGTATCTCAGTATTAATGATTTTTTAACCTTGAGCAGTATTTTAGAAAATGAAATATTATGTTATATTTTCTTGAAATTTAATAAAACCTAAATATATATATGAAAAAATTAACATTTATTTAGCTGAAACTTATTTACTTACTCAGAAATGATTTCATGAGCGGTTCATATAAGATATTAATAAGTTTTTATGATCTCATAAAATTTTGATATTCATAACTTTCAAACTTTTGTTTGTTGTAATATTGTAAGTGACAATCGTGGAGGAGATATTAAGCCAGTATGATATTTATTATTAATTTTCTTTTATCTTATTTTTAATGTAAAGTCTGTATCTGTTTCCAATTATTCATAATTTTGTCATTCCAGACTGATATAATGAGTTCAATTAGCGAATCAGTAACTAGACGATAATGTTTAATCTTTGTATACTCAAAATGTTAAAAGACTTATTCAATAAGGGAATCGGTAAATAGGCGATAATGTTAAATCTATGTGTACTCTAAATATAAAAAGACTTCATTAAATGAAAATGAACTTTTCAAAACTTAACTGTTTGTGGTGACTTGGCCATTTCTAACCTATTCTATACTCTTATGATTACTATTCAAATTGAATTAATATGGTCGGAAACTCATCTTAACTTTCCTGCCATGTAACCTCTCAACTTTATGCAAAAGTTTTCATGTTGTGGTAAAAATTTTAATGCCGTAAAAAGCCTCCAACTCCAAAACTTAAGTTGGATTGATAATAAATTTGTCGGTTGTTTGCTTGCTTGAAGTCAATGTGGGGTTGTGAAATAGCTTCAGCTTTCGCAAATTGTACTATAAATTTATACATATATGATGTGTGTATGCGTTTTGGTTATTATTGGGCCGACTGTGTGAATATATGTGATATAAATAGAACATAGAGATATTGAAAAGTTGTTATTTATTTATTTTATTTAAAAAAAAAATTGTTTTGTTTAACTTTTTTCATTAATTGACAATTAAAAACTGTTGCACATTCCTATGTGAAGCCTATTGTGTGCAATATTATGCCTTATAGGATGGAGGTGTTGTTACTAAGATGTATATATGACATGCTGCTTCATATAATTTATTTATCGTTTATTGTTGTATATATATATGTTATATATATTCTTCTATTTTCTTATTTATAGTTTTCGAAATTCTGGCTTTCTCTTGTAAAATAGAAACCATTATTGTGTACTTTATACTCCTTGTAATGTGATAGTAGCTGTAAATTTTATAATTCGTTGATTAGCCATGTTTAATAATGTAACGAAGAGGTACATGAGTTTTATTGATAGTATCAATGCTTTATAATTTATTTGTTCACTTATTATTTTTTTTAAATTCAATAACTTATGAAAGATATTTGTAATTTTTAAAAATGAGGGAAATTAAAATACTTTGTTGTTAATTAATTAGTAAAAAAGAAAACTTGATTTGAAATTTGACTCAAAATGTCCCTCTTCCTTACTTTTAATTTGTAGCTCTCTTGAAACACGTTATTATTATTCCAAGTACAGTAGACTTCCTCTTATCTGTCCGATTAAAAAGTACAAATTTGTTGAATATGAAGAATTTCTTACTAAAGAAAAATGTATGTAATTTAATAGATTTTTAGCTTTGTCATTTGAACACATTGAGAAATATTGTCCTGAAATATGGTGTGCAATGGTTTATTTATTTAAATAAAATTTTATTGAATAACTAAATGAGTAACAGTTGGATCATTAAAGTAAACCCTGTTTTATAAAGATGTAATACTCACAGTATACTGTTTTGTGATGTGTATTACTGTTGTTTGATATATTGCAATAGTTCATGACACGTACCCAACCTTGCAGTACTATATCAAAAAATTATAAAGCTAAGTCTTATTCAGTGAAATTTTATTTTTAATTACAAATTTTTTGGGGACAGTTAAGATGGAGTCTATTATCTTCTTTTATTATAAATTATTGTTGAGGCAGATCATTGTTAGGAATTATAATTGATTGTTTAGTTTAAGTTATTGCTGTATAATATTTAGTTATATAGATATTGATTAGTAAATAAATCTGAATACATTTGCTTAGTTCAATGTATGTCGAGGCAATAATGTCATAATGTTACGTAAAGTGAATGTTTTAAATTTTTAATAAAGAAATAGCGTTTATCGAATATTAAATATTAAAGAGTTTTCATTTATATATCTTTCTTTTTTTTTAGGGCAACAAGGTTCCGATTGCCAGTATTTAACAATGAGTTAAAGATTATATTCATTACATTATGAAAATAATGTAAATGTAATTATGATCTTTTAAGGTCTCATTCATAAACGTACATTTTAAAAGAGCCATGAGCCTTCTAGTCCCAGATATATTTTTTGGGTCCAATTCACATTTTATTTTCATGTCTTGTTATTTTTTTTTATTAAAAGGGCAAAATACAAACTTAATTTGTTGAGATATTTATTTTTAAAAAATTAACTAAATATATATATGTAAAAAAGAAAATTATTACCATTAAAATATATTTTTTTGTCAGAATTGTAAATTTAAAACTTATATTCCATGTATACAAGCTGATGTATATTATACAATTGAACTTGTACATGCGAATAAAAATTATCACGTTCAGGTTCGTACTGAACAATTGTTTAATGTTAACATTTCCTATACGTTCTTTTTGAAAAACTAAATCTTTCTCGATGATGACAGTTTAAAATAAGGTGAAAGAGTGTAGTTTAATAAAATATTTTGATATTGTGAAATGACATTTAGAAAAATAAATAAAAAACCTCATAACAATTTATACTAATATCTCTGTTTATCTTCATTATATGAGAAATCTTTGAACTTTTGTCAAGTAAATTGTTATGCCTGATTATATACTCATATATAAATATATATCTATACATATATATTTGAAATATATAAAATATGTATGTGACTCTTATATACAGATAATAACTTCAAATCATTACAAATTATTTTTAAATTGTATTGAAAATTTTTTATTGTGGATGCATATTATTCTTTATTTTTTTTCGAATATGGATATTTGACATGGATGATATCTCATTACTTATTTAAAATTAACTTATGATATTTGTATATTGAATCATAATCATAAAAAAAAAAATTAAAAATGTACATTTCCTATGTTAAATTATTATGAATGTAAAATTTCAAAATAAATGCTTCTAAAATGATTTTTTATTTTTATCAGTCTATAAGGCAGCTGATCTCTTATCTCCTTACTTAGAAAGTATTGAAACATCTTTTTTTTCTTCAGAGACTCCAAACGGACCCTGATACAATCAGTCCGATTGATGCTTACTTGTAAATGAGATATCGAAAAGTAAGGATGATGTGCAATGCCTCTTTTGATTTGTGATAAACAGAAAGCTTGTTTGGCCTTTATTTTGACATTTGCCAGCTAGAGTTGAATGAAATGCATGATATGAAGGAAACACTCACAGCTCCCCTCAGTACCTCTCGATATCAAATTTTGAATGATCGGATTTAAAAATTTTCTTGGTCATCTATGAATATTACTCCAGCATGATTGGTAAAGAAGTTTCAACTATAATGTAAGCAAGTAGGTTATAAAACTGTTTTGCAAATTATTTTCTTCATTAATTCCATGAAGTGAATTGCTATCAGATCAATTGATTGTATCTTCTTGTTAATATGGTCGCAAACGCTCAAGATTGTTTTCTTTTCATTGTATTGCATGTACACCCAGAGGTTTTCCTGAATGTGTTTTGCATCGTGAAGTAAGCAGATTTTCCTTTAACATTAGGTGAATCTTCCGGAGCCCTTTTAGCCCTAGATTGTATTTCCTTCGTTTGCTTCACTGCTTTCATTTCGACTACACTTTTAGTCCCTACAGTGCTTCTGTAAGGTCCTAGAAACTTTCACAACAGCTAGTTTGTGATTTATAGTTACTAGTCCACTCCTTTACAATTTTAATCAGAGGGATTTATTATCCAAGGATAAGGGAAACCTAACCTAAAATTGGTTCAAAACTATATAGACAAAATAACTAAATTTGGATGTCAAAAAACATAAAAATAAACTCAAAATTAGGGAAAGAAACATGAAACGAACAAATGAAACAAAATATAACGAAACAAACCTTCATATATCAGTAATAATCTCAAAATGGAAGTCATAATGTATCACTCAAGTCATTTATCAATCTGAACATCCATCTTTGGTTTTACTGTCATTCCGACTGACCTTATATAGGGCCCTAAAGGCAGTAGTTTTATAACAGCTGCTCTCTATTACCTCCTAATTAAAATTTTATATAAGATACACAAAGTATTGGCACACTTATATTTTTTCTAGCTTTTAAAATGTAAAAATTATTTCTTGGAATTAAATTGATTAATATATATCAATCAAATTGATTTGAGGAAAATCATTTAGAACACATTACACCCACTTTTTTTTTAAATTATTATAAAAGTATATAACAAAAACATTTTTATAACAATTTTAGATTATTTTTAACATATCCGTGATGTTTCGGCCCCAATCTATAGGTCATTCTCAAAACACAATCCTCCTCACCCTAGTCACACTACTAAGTTTCATAATGAGTTGTTTATAGTTAATCATAGATTCAATTTGAGAAAATAGTCAGGATTAAGTAAAATTTATGTATATTTCCAAGTTTGTTTGTTATTATTTTCTATTTCTTTTTCCCTGGATTAAGGTTGTAATTTGGTTCTGTTGTGTTTTTCAACCTAATGAAGGCCTGAAATTCATGTCAAAATTTTGGCACAAATAAATAAGTTTTACTCATTAGTGTATCATTACTGACCAGAGATGGGCAAAAATTAACTAGTTGAAACCGATAACTAAAATTGTCATGGATACAACCCTTCTACACGAATGAACCATTGATAAATAAATATCGTATCCAAGACGATTTTAGCTATTAGTTTCAACTGTAGCTGAATTTTGCCCAACTCTGTTACTGACCGCAACCCCGTCTAACTTCTCGTAAAAAATATTGTTTTACGAATATAATAAAAGGAAATAATTATAAATTATTATTAATATTTTTTCTTTTCCTATAATCATTTTTTATCGAAGCTTTTATTTGTTACCATTATACACAAATCCTTTTCTTTTAAGGTATTCGATACATAAAGCTTTATTTAGGAATGTTTATAAAAATAAAAAAAAAATTAACCAAATAATTCATTTTATTTCAGTGCCATATATACACATTATAATATAATAATAAAAAAATATCCATAATTAAGTTACAATAATAAAAGACAGAATTGTATTAAGTGTCAATAATACAAACATTGAAATAATTAACAAATGGTTGGTTGCTGAGACAAGAATTTATTATAGTATTGGATTCACATAGTCCAAAACTTAATTATTTCTGGATTAGTTTTATTTTAAACCTAAGCTCATCCCAAAACTGACTGGTCCATAATCAAATCAGAAACCCAGCAACCAGCCGAAATTTTGCTTGAAACAAACCCTCAAGGAAAAAAAATTTCCCATTATTAACAATTATACTTGACTTGAATGCACTTTATAAAGCCTTGAAAGGCAAAAGATATATAAATTATTTGATATTTTACAAAAATTATTAAATATTATAGAGAAACTCCTCTTAGCAGATAAATTTTATTAAAGTGAACTTTGTCTAATTCCTCCTCAAAGTTTACAATAAAAAAGTTCTGTGACTCTTTTCAGAGATTTCTCTTATTTAAATTTCTTTGCATAAGTACACTAAGAGGCCAAAAAAATTGGCGCCCAATACCTATTTGATATAACTGAAATTAATTATAAGAGAGATCGATAATA
Organism: Halyomorpha halys; assembly: GCF_000696795.3. Taxonomy (NCBI): domain Eukaryota; kingdom Metazoa; phylum Arthropoda; class Insecta; order Hemiptera; family Pentatomidae; genus Halyomorpha; species Halyomorpha halys. The sequence goes on from NW_027109825.1 coordinate 656,490, forward strand.
ACAAGTAACTTTTAACTTATCAATTTAAAAAAATAAATATACAACAAAGAGTTATTAACATTAAATGATAAATTAATAACATTAAAATATATAAAAAAGGAGCATAACTACATCAAATTTTTAAAGATTTACATATTATAGAGAATGATGAGTCAAGGTTAATATTTTGATCGTAAATAAATACATCTCAACATAATATTAATATACCAGCTCATTCCATTTGACAGATCGAACAATTAATTCTAAACTTTGCCCTAACTTTTTTTCATTATCATCAGTTCTATGATTAAAAAATATATTACTTTATATCACGATTTAACATTAAATTCAAAGGTTCAAAAGAAAATATTAAAAAAAAAAAATTGAGCAAACTAATTTAAATAAAACTATTTATAACAAATTCATATTGAAAATCAGCCAAAAAAATAAGAAATATATAACTACTTCTCATTAGAAATAATTTCTTCAATATACGATCTGTTTTTCTGATCGATTAGAATCGTATAGGACTAAACAATTGCAGGTCTAATATTTATTTAGTTTGGCTATTTATTTCATTATATTATTAGATAGATTCATTGGGTACTAAAGCATCGTCCCGATCCCTCCTGAATAGTGCCCTAATGGTAGCAAAGCTGGGCAACAAGTCATTGTAAATAGCCATTCCAATGATCAAGAGTACGAAACCAAGGATCTGAAAAAAAAAATTAACAATCAATCAATCTTAAAATAATATTATATACTATAGTCTATTTATATAGAGTGATTATTCACCTCCTAACACAACTGTTGGTCAAGTAACGGAACTTCCTTAAAAAAACTACACCCAACCTTTTACCAACATATTTTAGCAAATTTACTCTTACTTAAATGCTCTTCTGTTATATTTTAGTGTTATTGGTAGTTATAAAGATATAGAGCACCATATGAAAAATTAATGTTTTATAACATTTTGAAACAGCTGCCATTTTATTTTTTTTAGCTTTATTTTTGTACAATATTCATCATCTACATTTTCATCGATTTCATCCGATTCTATATTCCTAAGGTAAACTACAAGTTAACAACCCTTCATGGATAGTAGTGGTACAGTTTTATTTTTTTAGTTCCAAACAATATTTTATGTTGAAAATTGTTTAACATGAAATAGTTAAGACTGGTCACTACTAAATAAATATTTTCTATTCGAATTAATACAGTAATTAGTTGTATATGTTACTCCCTAGAATAAGACTTTTTTTAAACATTCAATATCATGAAAATCTGCTATATTAAGTGTATGCATGCTTCAGGGTAGTATCAAGGAGCCTGAAGGCAATAAAAAATAAATAAAATGTTATTTTCAGGAGTCGTTTGTTAGTTCTTGCAATGACAACACATGTTGTGATTCTGATCAGAACGGATATTTTTTAATGACGGAGACCATTTTGATTAAATTATATTAATTATTAAAATCTTCTTGGGGGTAATTATTTACTTTCACTCCCCTAAAAAAGGCGGAAACAATTACTTCTTGACCAGACTGAACAAACCTTTTAAAAATTAACTACCTTAATTTTTAAATGAAATTCAAGAGAGAAACGTATTACTAAAGGATCAAGAATACATTCCTATTTGAAAAGAATTTAAAGGAAACTAGAGGAAACAGTCTAATTAAGTCGACCCAATAAATACAGGAGAATATTCGGATTGATATCCAAAGAGCAGATTAAGAGCTAAATGTCAAACCTCAAAATTATATCTATGGGAAAATTAGGACATTAATAGACATAGAAAAATGGGATCATTAGATGTAATTTGTCAATTAAGAAATTTTATATCCCCCCTCAAACAATTATAGCGACATCCTATATTTGTATACACAATATATGTTATTGTATGTATATGTTTTTTTTTGAAAAATGAATTAAAACATTAAAATGTATATTATCTATTAAGTAAATATAAAATAAATGCTTCATTTATAGATTTTCTGGTTATAGATTCCAATGACTGCTATAAATATATAATATCTAAAATTTTTACTTTGTAAAATGTATTCTAATATTAAATATCTAACATTGAAGATTGTCAGAAAGTAGAATTTCATATAGGAAAAAAAGTACAAGGATACGAGAATAATGTCGGTCATAAACATCAAAAGTGTTAAAAGTCGATATTCAAAGTTAAACTTTAACTAAAGTGAGAAAGAAGTAATCATGAAGAGAAAGAAATTTTTCCTCTTAAAAGGCGGGTCATATTATAAACTAACCTATATAGTTATCAACGTACAGTCTAGTTAAGATGTAATTATTCCCGCCTTTTTTGGGGGAGCTAAAGTAACATATTACCTCCTTGGGTTCACTCAGCCTCATAAAGCGGGTATCCTTAATTGAAGAAAAATCTGACAGCTGAGCATTATCTTGAACAAATCACCTCCTTGTATAACCGTTGCTCTAAGTAGCTATTTGGATTTGAGCGATCATTTTCAGTACTTAACAGTCTTTATGACAACATTTACTGCTGCTTCAACAGTTTTAATTTACCAGGTCATTATTAATTATTGTGTAATCTATTATGTCTTCTTAGTTAATTAAATTAATAGATCTTTTCAAACAATATATATTCTGATAAAAGGTAATTCGTGATTTTAATGAGAATTTGATTGCAACTTTTAGGTTTTATAAATGGTTGTAATTGAATGGACACTTCCTGGCAGAATGTTTAAGACTTAAGAACACGTGTCTTCAGTGAGAACACTTTTAAAAGCTTAATTCTTGCCCACAATATTGATTCTAATATTATTGCTTATATTTAGAATACTTTTATTTTTTTATAATTTATAATCATAAATACTAGATTTACTAACAGGATAAATGAAAATAGTATTGCTGCCAACAGATACATCTAAAACTTGTTATAAGTTAGTATAACTATGCAAGTATATCTATTTGTAGTTTTTTATCCTTAAAACTGTCATAGATCAAATTTCCATGTGTATAGTATATTTAACAGATGTTTTAGTACAATCAAAAAATAAAAAAAATTATATTTGAATTTACTAATCAAATGGTTAAATTATTAAAAACTACTACTAATGACAAGCAAATCTATTTCAACCAATAATAATCAAAATAAACTGAATGGATGAAACTCTGTCACGAAGAGGGCACAAAAATTGCTGTCGCCATAGCCTTCTGAATCATGGTAACAGCCATAACCTAGCAAAGCCAGTGAATGACAAGACAGATGCAAGTGTCGAATTAGGCCAAGGAGAAGGTAGTTTTCATCTCTTGGACCACAATCAACCCCCAGATAATATTTTGAAAACTACTGTCGATGATTACAGAACATTATATCAAGAGAAGCATACCAGTCAAGTAGTACAAACTGATCCTGTCACCTTTTTAGATACGTCTTTCTTCAAGGACTTAATAAATAACAATAATCAAACTAATGCTTCAGTTCAAGCGACGGATGATTCTTCCCAATGCACGTCTGTATTCTGGAGGTACTTTTGGTACACAGTTCAAGCTATAGTGATACTCTCGTTCATGTCATATTATCACACATGCGTACTCAGTTTTTGTAAGCACGTGGGATCGTCAGGGTTGTACACGACTGTATCCGAGTATATAACTCCTCAGCGACGAATTGAACAGGAATCTCTACATAATAAAATACTGTTATTTTTGCACGATATAACCTGTGTTATAACTGAGTTTATACAAAAAGTTTTTAAAATTTGTTGAAAAAGTGAGCTGGGATAAATGAATATAATAAATGGACAATCTATCCAGAAAATATTTTATTGCTCTAAAGAAGTAAAACAGGTTGATAGCTCCCTCAGCTTATTGCCTGTTTAGTAAAGCTATGGAATTGTAGAACTAGTCTAACCAATACAATGTAAATAAATATAAATTTGTACAAGGAGATTACATAATTTAATCCGAGTAATTACTATTATTATTATTCTTTATTTTTGAAATTTTAAATATTTGTCTTTTGGCATGTTGTGTAAAATTGTGCTCCGATAGAAAATCCCCATTCAGAATTATTATGAAATCATGAATGGAGAAGCCTTTAAACAAAGATACTCCTAGTGTGGTAAGTAGAGTTGGGCTAAATTAACTATAGTTAAAAATAATAGCTAAAATTATCAACAGGTAAAAATAATAGCTAAAATTTCCATGGATACGATATTTATCAATATTTCATTCATGAATAAGAGTCGTATCCATGGCAACTTTAATTATTAGTTTCAATTATAGCTAATTTTTTCCCATCTCTGGTGATAAGTACTCTTAATGTAGCAGATCTCTGCTACAGAGGCGTTTCAGTCTTCTTGTCAGATCTTGTGTTACTGTCAATCAGTAATGTTTGTACTCATAGGTTCAAGTGTCCAGCAAGTGAGTCATAGAAATTTTTATATTGTACTTTCATTGTGTCAATCACAAATAGTATGTATAAATCCTTCTGTAACGAAAGAGCGTGTAGGGTGAGGTGAGTCCAGTACCAGAGAAATTTTGACTGAAATATTTAAATGGCCTAAAGGTAAGATTTTTGTAGCATTAAAAAAATTAATAACAATATTAATTTTTTTTAATGCAAACATCATAATTTTTTGATACTTAAGACAGTCGACCATTGTTGTCAGTAATAATCTAACACGATAAATATTGATTCATATTTCAGGGACTTTGTTTAAATTAAACAAAAATTTAAAGCAAGTGCACTCAATGACACCTTAATTTTTTACGAAAAAGAATAATTGAAACAATAGCACACGTACAATGCCATTTTACCACTACTATAGTGGAAGAAAGATGCTAAGCCTGACTTAATGTCCAAGGTAATCACTTTGAACGACATTTAATATAAAGTCTAATCTACACATTTCTTTAATAAGGTAGTTGGAACATATATTCATTTATTTATTATAACCTAAATAATTATATAAATCGAGGGATTTGAACAGAAAGTCCTCTATACAATTACAGCAGAAAACTGGGATCAGAGCCTTGACGCATGAAGGAGAAGAATGAATAATGAACTGCTCGTGCTTAAGGAGGTTAAGATGGGTGGGGCATGTGGCTTGAAGCAATCCATCAGGACACCTCTACACAACAACGCCAGAATAGTAGGTAACCGACCACGTTGGAGGCCAAAAACCAGATGGATAGACAGAATCAACAAAGATGAGAAAGAGGCTGCATGCAGCAAACTGGAAAGCAGTAGCCCAAGATAGGCAGGCGTGGAGAAGGCGGGTTCGGGCGGCCAAAGATTACAAGGTCTATAGAGCCAATAGAAAAAAAATTAAATAAAAAATAACACCTAAATAATTAACAATAATGAAAACCTTTAGATCTGAATCTCTTTTAAGCAAAGTGTTAATAAACCTATCTTCATAATACATTTTTTCTTATTGGAAGAAGATAGTAGGAACCTTAAGAAGTATATTGTAGGAAGATAGTTTGAGTGCCAGTCAATAAAGGTCCAAAATAGTAAAAGAAACTATTTTATGTTAACCTAAATCAAATAGTTTTTTACTTTACTGATTGCCACCCAACTATCTTAATACAGTAGAACTTTTTTGCTAGTTTAGATGTCCTTAATTCATATTTTGAATTAGGACATTTAACTCTGAATAACCCCACATTGTGTAAAGAATATCTTTGTTATATATTCATTATAAACAGCGCATCACGGAAATGTCATTGGGAAGGAAGTGGGGAAGCTTTAGGATCCTGAGTCCTATTGACGAGAATCTTCTCAGGGCAGTGTGTTTGCCTTCAGGATGAATATTGATAGAGGTACTACTGACTACAGAATGCTAACTATTGTATCCACCAAGGACCATTCCTAGTAATATGAATGCCACAGAACATTTCTTCTGGTTAGGGCGTTACTGACTGGCTCAACAGTCAAGGGTGACTGTTGGCTCGAAATTAATCATTATTTTATATAGATGTTACTGAATTAAGAGCATGTTACAATAAGGTTGGTGGATCAGTAATGGACTAAATAGTAAGTAAACACTTAAAAACTGAACCAATAAATAAATATTAAATTGAACCAGAATCAAAGTTAAAAGGACTACTTAAGTATGTATCTTAAGCCTACACAAATTAATGTCTAATCGCGAAAAAACAATTTTTTTTTGTTCACTAATTTACAATTTAAAAATATATATAAAATACAAACCTGTAACTCGTGGAATTCCTGCCATTTGACACACAATGAAAATAAATAAATAAAGAGGATTCGAACAGAGTCAAGTACCATCCTTGTTGTTGCGGACATCTCTTTCGTAACACTAATACCAGCAAAATTGAAGAAAGCAATACTGATTATAGTGCCTAGAAAAATATAAATTATTAATGAAAATTAATAATCAATAATAATTATAAAAATAATTAATAGAAATTACAGTGGAACCTTGCTATAAAAAAGATCAGAGAAAACAATGACGATAAATGTGAAAGATGCAGGCCATGACATGTAGATGCTTCAACAGTGAACTGTTGCACCTTATAAGCACATAATACAACCCTTATATATAAATTATAACTAGTATGTTTTCTGTTTGTTGTTCATTGTATCATCTACCCGTTATCTACCCATCAGTTTTTATGATTCATTTAACTAGTCTATTATCAGTGTACTAACAAGCACTGTCATACTGTCTCACTATTGCGATACTAAAATCATGATAGATATCTGTTTGTATGACATTCGTAGCCAAGGAGGTCAAAGTGTCTACCTTAGCAGCCTTATAAAGGGAGTGGTGCTGGTTCGATCATAATATATCAGATAATCACCTCCTCACACAACAATTGGTCTAGTACTTTCTTACAAAGTACTAGTAGTACAGATCTATTATTTTTTTTTTTTTTAATAAAAGAAAGAAGATTAATCTCAAGATTATATAAACATATAAAATACACGGATAAGACATAATATGAAACTAATGAAGAATTAAAAATTGAAAATGGAACGGAAGGCTGAAAGTGAAATAAAGATAAGACCTTGTAGAAAAGAAAAATAAAGAAGCTGAAAGTATGAATTGATAGTAGAAGTAAAATACAGGAAAATTTGGAGGAAGAGGGTAAAGGAAGAGTTTGGTTGAGAAACTCTTTATATGTAATGAAATTGTAAATGTTAAAAAAAAAATAAATAAAAATAAAGACAAAGATTTTATACCAGTTAAAGCTATAGCAATCCAAAAGTTGTTATAAATTTGATATAAAGCATCAGGAAGATCTTCTAATGCACCATGAGGATTAGTAGCTTGTGGAACGTGTATGAAGTAAAACGGAATCAACAATATGCACAGCGTGACAAAACCAAAAATACCTGAAAAAAAAATTATAAACAGATTACAATCATTAATAATAATAACATAATATTAACTATAATTATATCATTTGAAGATCAGAATACATAACCTTAAATCTCAAAAACAGCAATTAAAACTATCCAAACTGCATTTTGTCAATTTAGGCATCACCAGGTAAGAAAAAATAAAAATAATTTGAATGCAGATCAGAGACAGTACATCACACATCACATCAACAGTTTAAAAAAAATGACCAAATAGAGATATTACATCACAGTTCAATATATTGTGAGAGATATGCAGTACGATTGTGTTGAAATCATTTAGTAGTGATTTTTTATTATTTAATAAAATATAATATAAGTATATCATAAAATATAAGATGTAATTTTACTCTTTAACCAATTTTATTTCTTCTTTCCTATTTTATCTTACCGGCCATTCTTGGCGGTTATAATTTCCTGTCGATCCAACGTGTTTTTGCCCACTCTCTATGGGAGAAGCTAAAATTCAACTTCTCAAGTCAGAACCACTCTCTGCCTGAGCTGTAAGTTTTTCCTCTCACATCTAATATTTCTTACTTTCTTTATTTCCCACTCTCCATATTTCTTCTTCATCTTTCAATTTTTTTTTCAAGTATAGTGAATTGATAACGAGTTATTAACTTCTACACAGTACGGATATAATACAGTATTATGTCATTATTATGATAATATACCACTATAACTAAGTACAATATTATTTCTCACTGCCTCAAATTCATATTGAATAAAATTTCACACTGCCTTGTTTGGGTGGCAGTAAAAAAAGTAGCCCAAATAGTACTAAACTATTTATTATACAGCAATGTTTCGCCTCACTTCACCAGGGCAGAAACAACACACAAAATCTAAGAATATTGTAAACAGCGTAAGAGCATGACATGAAATATTCTATACTCTACCCTCTCCCTTTTCACAGAATTCTTAATTTTTGAATTTTGTTTTTAGTACTGATAGTACATGAGCCCAGGGCAAAAAAGTCTGATGTTTCAACCCAATTTTTGATTACTTTAATGAAAACTATGCATAATTACTAGTCTAAATTGATGAGTCTGCTAAGTATAATAAGGAGGAATACAAAATGGCAACGGTTTAAAAAGGTTACAAAAATTAATTTTTGATCCCGAGATCCATATCTTTGAGACTAAGTTAAACACCAGAAAACCTAATAGAACATCATTTAAATTGGAGTAAATTTGATAAAATATGAGCCTGAACTATTTATATTCAGTAATTTCCATGATATAGTTTTTAAAAAGCAAAACAAGAAATATATACTGAAAAATCAGTATTTAGTGAATTTATTGAGAGAAATCTTTATTTTATAAATACACAGATGTCTGCCAGCTCTAAAATTAAAGGTAGTTTAATGTGCTATAAAGTAGATTATGAAGTTTATCTTTATAGAAGTAGTAGCTGTCATGATATTTATAAAAATAAATTAACAAGATGATGATTTCTAGTAGTTCAGACAAAACTGTTGGTTTATAAAAAACCAAATCAGTTTTGTCAGTAACCATTAGACGTACATATATCTGCCAGCACTAAAATTAAAGCTAGTTGAATGTACTATAATATAGTTTATAATGTTTATCTTCGTAAGGGTTAGTAGTTTCATTAGGTTTTCCAGTGTTGTAGGTAGTTATAATGGTATGGAGCTCTCAATAAAAAAATATTTTTTTTTTAACATTTTGAAACAGCAGCAATTTTTTATTCCTCCAAACTATACTTGGCAGACTCATCAATTCTGACTAGTAATTATACATAGTTTTCATAAAAGTAATAAAAAATTGGTGTGAAATAACGTAACTTTTTTCTACTCTTGGGCTCTTGTAATATACGTCCAGCAATGTGGGGTGAGATGAACATTGGTGCATAATAAATAGTTTTTGTTTTATTTGAGTTCTTTTATGACTTTCACCCACACTATCTTATTTCATTCATTCAGACATAGCCTTTTGGAAAATACATTTTTATTTTAAATGAACGATGACAGCTGCAATAGTTAATCAAAATAATTATTAAACTGTGAATCTGTCAAAGGGAATGATAATAAAACTCAAAGCTTTTGATGAAAAAAAAATATATATATGTAGATATAGTTGACCATAAAGATTTAAATATAAGATGGTCAGGGTTGCGGTAAAAAAAATTTAGGTAATTTATCCTAGCTTAAATTACCTTATTGTATCTTATTGTTGTAATATTCTCAGTTTTCTTTTTTTTGTATCTTTTTAGCCCTGATGAAGCCCTGCAAAGTGGGGCGAAACGTTGGACATTAAAATAGTTTTAAACTATTTGTTCTTTTTTTTTTTACTACAACCCAAACCATCTTCTTATATTTAAAAAAAAAATATTTTTCTTCAGAGTTAAATATACTTTAAAAGTGAAAATTTAATTTAATAATTAATTAATCCTCACCTTCCCATCCAACAGCTTGCAATGGTGGAATATCTTTTCCATTGACGAATTTTTCTTCAACTACCATTTGTATGGCAACGACAACTTGTGCTCCAAAAATTATTAAATCACCTTTAAAAAAGAAAAATTATTCCTTCTGAGAATTATACTTGAAAGAATAGTATAGTGCAAAAGAATCATCATCAATTAGGTCAAATAATTATTAAAATTCAAAACATAAAATAAAGGCTAACTCAATATGGAGATTCAATATCAACAGTAACAACCATTGCTTTCATACTTTCCTCCATTGATCAACAGAGTTATTTATCGCAACCAAAATAAACCATACAATAAATAATTATTTATTTTATGTAGAAATTCTAAACTAACCAATAATAACATTACTGCCACCAGGTGTATCATCAGAAGTGTACATAACATCGCAGAGCCCAACTACCACTAAACCTGAAAGTGTAAGAACGATGCCAATCCACATTTTCAAAGTTACTTTTCTGCCTAAAAATATCACCGACAACAGAGCAACAAATACAATAACGGCTCCTGCAAGAAAATAAATAATTTATATAACTATCAGAAAAGAAAAAAAATGAATATCACAAGCAAATTATTAAAATAATAGCTATTAATAATTAATATCAAACTAACCTCGAAGCATCTGAAAACTACTGGCAAAAGTAAAATTAAGACCAACATACATAAGCGAAGTTCCTATCATGTCGCACATGGCAGGAGGTAAAAAAATGAAAGGATTAAAATTTCTATTTCCTTTAACCAAATCATGAACATCCTCAGATCCATCCTAAAAAATGAAGATTAAAGAGTAAAGAAGAAATAATAAAAATTAATTTTTTTTTTTACCATTAAAAAAAGTTTAAATAAATATTTAGTAATTGTTTTGTAGGAAGTCGATGTTGTTTACTCAAACACAGTTCACGATATCTTTCAATTATCACATTTCAACACAAACACAAATATTTGAACAAAGAGAAATTATGCCAGATAAAAAAAATACAGTAGTGTTATGTCAACACGTGGAGTGTGTGATTACTTCATTGCACTTTCTTGCACCAAATATTACAAAAAATATAATTTTTATTTGTTGAATAAAGAAATTTGGTGATTAAAATAATATGAAAATCATGAAATTGTATAATAATATATAATAGAGATAAGATTATTTCAACAAATTCTAATAATATAAGAACAACATAAAGCATAACAAGCTTATCTCAGGATATAAACCCAGTCATCAAGATTTAAGCCTACTAGTCTGACAAATCAAATAATTTTAATCCTGATTTTGTTCAATAACTATCAAATATCAATATTATTATTTTCTTTTTTATAAATCCTTTATCTTCCTGAATTATTATTTTGTAATATAATCCAAGATATATGTAGCTCTCACTCAATTAATCAGTTAAACAACAGGTTTAACGATCATTATGTTCAAAGAGCTATTGATGTGGATCAAATGTTGAGTGATATATACAGGGGGAAAACTTAATTAAAAAACAACAAAGTTGTGCTGCCCAAGTTCATTGGGTTGCTAGCCACACAGCATACTTATTTTACTCTAATCAGATAATATTTTTGATCTTATGATAAATAGACCTAACGAGTAAACAATAATAATTATAAACAGTAATAATATATAATAATAGAATATGATTTTAAAAAAAAATTAATTAATCAAAACAAACTATGATATCAACTTTATATTCTCTCCCCGCCCGCCCCCACGAAACTGAAGATCTATTTTCTTTTTACTTTATAAATAAAAAAATTTATATGAGGTCAGGCCATTTAAAGATACATCCTCTGGGAAAGTGATTCATAAATATTATTGGAACCCAGGAAGCTACCATACTGGCCCCCATTTTATCACTGAACTGCTTATTTATTTACTTTATTTTTTATTTAATTTTATTACTTTATTTGAACATACTAATCGAACACTCATTAATATTTAAAAAATAATATATTTTCCAGAAAAAACATTTTACTGATTATTTTACTAGAAGTATATATAACATGTAGGGAATACCTTGTTAAAATAGTAGAAATGAAAAATAAATTAAATATTGAGATGAAAATGTTGAAAAATAAAACTGACATTTTTCACTAACTTCAGAAAAAGTATGTAATTTTAAAAAGATTAAAAGGATTTTTTTTTGTTAGTATTACTTTATACTATGATAATATTATATTTAAGTACAGTTTAAAGATTAAACTAGAAGTATTAAGATCGTAACCACAATTTTAATTTCTTTTTTTTTTCCTTTTTTTTTTTTAAATAAAATCAATTTTACCACAAACCAGCTATTATTTTTACAAACAGTTCTATGAAATAAAAAAAAGTAAAGAATTCTGATTTTATTAAAAACAGATAAAACTAAGATAAAAACTCTTAATGTTTTAATTTGAATTACAATTATATTGAACTGCCAAAAAAATAAATTTAATTTAATTTTGAACAGAAATAATGATTAAAACATAAATTTTTCCACACCCAAAATATATTTTGTTCATTAATTGATGATTTTTTAAAAACTATACTTATAAGTTGATAGTTATACACATTATCTCTATAAAATAACAGTTAGCTTTGGATTAAAACTTAAATTAACAGTTACTTCTAACATTAGGATAATGTTTAATTAAATTAAAATAATATTTGAAAAAATAGAAAGCACCATGAATCAACAAAATATATACTTTATACTTATATATATCGTAACTGTTTTCATTCTTAACATTTGCTATTTTAAATGAAATTAAGGATAAAAATAATAAATAAAATGTTCAACATCAATTTAAAACTTTCCAAAAATCAATTAATTATTTTATTTTAATCATTTTTAGTAATAAACAAATAATCAAGAAATGTTAAAATTCAAAATAAGATCAATATAAGAAAATTTATATATTGGGTGATAGGATTTTATCAAAAATCCACTATATTTCAAAATGAGTATTTTTTCCTCATGAAACATGGCAATAATTTTAAAATATTTGACTGAAAAAACAAATTTAGTTTTTCATATATTGAATTAACTTCAGCTTAATTTTAACCTCAAGTTTACAAACTGAATCTCAACCACAGTTGGTTATCTTTTCAAAACAGTAGAGTATAAATTAATTTTCACTAACAATTCAAATTATATTTATAATAAAATAGGGATGATATATCAAAGTTAGAGGTCCCAGGAGTTATTATTTCAACCCCTGCAATATTGTTCAGAGCACTTAATTCAGTTACAGGTAGCTTTGTCAAAATTATAGAACATGTTTCTTCGGCTACTAAAATATCTCCAGTAGTAATTGTCTATAATCATAAGAAACATATTAAGAGGGGTCTGCATGCCAATAAAGATTGAGCTTAAACTGCTCTTGATTTTTTCTAAAAAGGATTTTCATTTAAGAGTAATTTTGAAACATAGACAAAACAAAATGATGTGAAATAATATTAGGAGATGGTCTGGGGGTGCGGTAAGTAATTATACTTATTTATTTGTGCTGAAAAATAAAAACGAAATAACAACCTTAATTCAGAGAAAAAGAAAAGGAAAATAATAACAAACTTCGAAATATATATAAGCATAAATTGTTATTATAACAGTAGATGATACTAATGAACTATAAAATATTATATTGTAGAGGTAATAATTGAGGCATGGGTATGGAAAAGGCTGTATGTGCCAAAAAACTACTTTTGAGAAAAATGAAAAAAAGAAACAGGTGACTGGCTACGATTTTTGTACAAAAATCACAGCTCTAGGAACCTTATAGGATCTTCCAGCGGTTTCCAGTCGATGGGTGCTGATTTCTTCAACTTATCCCATCAAAATCTTCCTTTTACATTCCCATACCTTAATTTGTTTAGTATAATTACTTTATTATTACATATATTTCCAAGTTTATTTGTTATCATTTTCTTTTTCTCTTTCTCTGAATTAAGTTTGTTAACTCAATTTTGTTTTTCAGCCCTGATGAAGGCCTGAAATTCAGGTCGAAACATCGGCGTAAATAAGTTTTACTTATTTGTGTATCATTACTGCACACACTCTCAACCATCTTCTCCTCATATTGAACCTACAATCAGCTATTAACACCTCATTAAACATATAAATAAAAAAAATATTATTTACCTGTTTCCTCTTCAACCAATAATAAATCGCCTTAAAACACAAGAGACACAGAAATTCACCAAAGAACATACAACAGGCTTGGAAGAATGGATGATTAAACTCCCTCGGTTCACCATTATCAGAACCGACTGATTTCATAAGATTAGCCCACCTGACATTAAAGGAAGAAATAAATTTAAACAAGTGGCATGAAAAAACATCATCACAGTTAAGTTTCTAATTGTTCTTACTTTGTACTTATGGTATTGATGGACCCTGTCGCTACCAAAATAATAGCTATTATAACTTGTTTTGAAGTCCAACCCATGTTTCTCGAATAGGAACTCAACTAATGAACCAATTATTCTTTAAAACACTTCACTTAGAATTAAAGGGCAGATCAATCAATAAAAGACATAATATTAAACTATGTCATTCAACACAATGTCATTGTTGCTGAATAGGGGCCCAGAGACATGTAACAACTGAGTAACCTGCCCCCTCCACTGATCACACAGCACTGTCCTTATCACCAAATTTAAAAATCCAATCGAATCCTTTTGTTTTAAATTAGGAACGAACCGTTTTTTAATTAAAATTTAACTGTGATTTTCGCAGATGCTTGAAAAGAACCGGTTTCTTAGAGAAGAAACATTATTTTCTTTTTTTAATAACAGTTTCTTTAAGAACTGATTATTAAAACAAACCTGTTATTTTATTTTCGAACCAGTTTTTCTATTACTTTTTTCTAAGCTCGAATTTAATAATGTTTTTTTTTTCAAATAACTGATAAACAGCTTAGTCTTACCATCTTTTGTTTCAAATATTGTAAAAGGACCTCTATACGGCCTGCCGGAATGACAGTAAAACTAAAGATGGAGGTTCAGATTGATCGTATAAGACTGAAAATTTTTAAATCCTATTATTCAAAATTTGAAATGGATGGGTGGCTTCTAATTCTTCACTCATATCGTTAATTGTACTTTTATCTTACAGGAAAATGTTGAAATTATAGCTAAATAAGCTTTCTTTTTTATTACTAATCGAAAGAGATTGTACAAGATCCATAAGAGACCTCAAATATGCTCAGTCATCATTCTTTTGAATGATTCAATCACACAGATCACTTTCTTCGTACCCTTTCTACTTCAAATTTTGAATGATCGGATTTCAAATTTTTTTCGGTAATCTATCAGTAATAAACATACCAGCTACTCAAATTTTCGGGAGTTTTTATCTTAATGGGTAATTGTTGGGGATCAGTGATTTTGGGAAAAATGGCTTTATATATAGTGCGCTAGTGTAATGTCGCACAAGTCCTTCGACTAGTTTTTTAGTTAATCATTAGACACTTTTTCTATTACTATAAAGTTATTATTTTTTCTTAGACATTGAATATTAGAACACAGTCGCACGGGATTAATTTATTTTTGATGCATTGCCTGAACGTAATTTATGGGTCTTGAGAGGATTTGTTTTTGGGGCCCGAGTCGGATTTATAATTGGGGTCTGGGTGGAATTATTTTCGGGGCCCCTGATTATTTTTGGGACCCGGGTGGATACAATTTTTTGAGGTCCATGGTAGATTGTTGTTTTATTTTTGGAGATCCGGGACGGATTATTTTTGGGGACCGTGGTGGATCCATTTTTGAGACTCGAGGCTGATACAATTTTAAGTGTTTGGGCAAATATATAGGAACAATGTTTTCCCGTCTATTACTATTACATTTGGTGAGGCTGATATGTTGCGACAGTTCACTGTTAAGGCTTATACGTATAGACGTATATACGACTGTTAGTCAACTGACATTACTTGTACTATTAACGATCATGCCAGACCCAGTGCGACATTACTGTCACGATAGTTTTAGTGTCGTGTCAGGGAATGCAGTCATAAATATAATTATCAAATAGTTCTATCATGTCAGTGGCCAACACTTTTGATGCAATAACGGAAACTGTATGATTGTTCAAGGTCAAGGCATAAACATGTGATAGTTATAGCAACTTTAAACATAACAGTTGCTATACTGACATTATTTGTACTATCAACTATCACGGTGCGATAGTACGGAGCTAATGCGACTCTACAATCATACAATTACAGTAGTAACGACTATCCCAGAGCGGGTAAAGTGGTGGGTATTTGTAGGGTAAAACGGGTATTTTCAAGGTGCTGACTGGGTATTTTTTTTTTTTTCAGGAGAATCAGCAGCACTGCTTACCATCCTAGTACGTATCCAAGTTTTTTGTAGATTGGTGGATTTGTTTTATTACAAAGTAAAAAAGTAGTTTTATTCAACAAAATATATTCACAAATCTTGATTTATAGTTGTTTGGACAAACTTTTTGGATTTCTTAAAAACAGTATTTCAGAAAGTATTGGACGTACAGATGTCTGCCAGCACTCAAATTAAAGTTAGTTTAATGTGCTATAAAGTAGTTTATTACACGTATCATCGTATGGGATGGCAAATATCCCAGTGTAATAAATTACTCTATAGCACATTATACAAGCTTTAATTTGATTGCTGGCAGACTTGTGAACGTCTAATACTTCTTAAGATATTGTTTTTCATACATCCAAAAAATCTGTCCGAACTACTATAAATCAATATTTTGTGAATTTATTTTGTCAAATATAATAAAAACTACTACTAAATATTTTTTCCATAACTTTAACTTTAAATAATTATTATTAAATATTCATATTTTATTTATATTAATTATCATTAATTTATATCAATTTGTTAATTTATATTCATATTTAATTTATACATATTTAGGTGTCTTAGAACATTCCCACTACGTTGTTTTCCCTTCCCCCCTCCCCGAAGTATTTCCTTCTGAAACCTTAAATTCCTCTCCCCCGAAACCCTAATGCCTGATCTAGACGCTATCCAGTGGGACCCCATTTACTCCTCATTACTCACTGCCATCGATTCTATGGTAGAAATCCTAACCAATTCTCTTCACACAATTCTTGACCGCCATGCTGCTCTGTTAACAAAGACAATCCGGCATCCCTCGGCACCTTGGTTGACTCCCCCATTGAAGGAGCATATGAGACAAAGAGAGGCGGCAAGTTTAAAATTTAGGTGGACCCGGCTCCCGGAAGATTACGCCTTCTTTAAACAACTACAAAACAGTACCCGCAGCGCACCGAACTGCTGCGTTTGATAAATCGTTATTTACCCGAGCTGCATATCTCTGGAACTCCATTCCCTCTAACAAACATGATGCACCAACCCTTACCTCTTTTAAATCCCTTCTATCTATCCAACTTTTGCTTCACCTATTTAATCCATTATTATAATAGTAAAGATATTTTGTAATCGTTTTTGTTCTTTTTTTTATTTAGTTAGTAAGTTTTTTATTAATCTAGTTTTTCTTCTCTGTATACAAGTTATACAATTGTGGCCACACTGTTTAATGGCCAATAAATGTTATTATAAAATTAAAATTACCTTTGTAATTGTTCTAAAGGGACCTAGTCCCAGAATAATAAACTATTTTCCATTTAATTTAATTTCATTTCATATTTCTTTAATCCTTTTTGATTAAATAACTTTATATTTTATTTTACTTACATATATGTATTTTTTTCTACTTTTTTCATCGCTTTATTTTAAATAATTTTGTACATATGTTTTCTAACTAGATTTTCGTACGTACTTTATTATTTGTTCTTCCTCTTACTTAATTTTCTCATTAGCCTTTAAATTCTTAAAATACTTAGACTATATATGTCTTTTAATACTATTTTGTATCAATAATGTTAGTCGTTTTCTTATTGTCTAATCATTTTATAATTTCACTTTTTCATTATGGTTGTTATTTCGTTTTTTGTTATTAGCCCCGTTGAGGTTTTTATATTATGACCAAAACGTTGGCACTAATAAATAATAAACAAGTTATTACTTACTTGTGTTCTTCACTAACCGAATCCCCAATAATCTTCTCCTCATAAAAATATAATAACTTTCGATTAGTACTTATTTATATAAAATATTTGGTTTAGATCCAGTAAATGAGAACCGAACGCCTTCATTTTAACAGATGCAGTTCCGCGCTGCTTGAGCAGTGAACTCCCTGCATGAACCTGAAGTTAAAAAGATAAGTTTGCATTAGAAATGCCAGTGATTATGATTGTCTCGTGTGTACACAATAATTGTTCACCAGCTCACATGGTTGCAATTATTTGTTACAATAGCTAATTTATCGTACAAAAGTTAGTTTAATTTCCAATATTATTTATTTTGTAATCTATATTTGTAAACTAATTTGTTAAATAATGCTAAAGATAAAACGTTTATTTGATTTATGAAAAACTATATATCAGGAACCTTAGGACGTAAAGGTGTCGGCCAGCAATCAAATTAAATTAATGTACTATACAGTAATTTATAACATTTATCTTCGAAGGAGTAGTAGTTTTTATTTTTATTTGCATATTAATATGATGGTTTTGAACTAGAAATAAATTTATTTTGACAAATATCGTGAAAATCACTATCCCAAAGATAAATACCATAATCTATTTTATTGCGCATTGTAGTTTACAGTACTAATAGACTAATCTCTAAGTTTCATGGTTACTTACATGAAGATTTCCCACAGTAAATTCAATTTCCCAAACAACAAAAACTGTTGGTTTTTCAGTACTTTTTTATGAAATGCTGATTTAAAAAAACTGGATCTCGGGAAATATTGAATGTAAAGAGCTCTGAGAGGGCTCATATTTTAGTAAATTTATTCCACTTTGAATGATGTTTTATTAAGATTTTTAGTATTTTTAATAGTTTTAAGTGTTGTGTTAATAATATGGAGCTCTGAATGAAAAATTGATAGATAGATTTATTTATTGATAGATATTACAATCTGCCACACAGTTGTGGGTAATAGGTAATAGTGATGAATGATCTCATACATACTAAAATAAAAAAAAT
>NW_027109825.1:676176-684335 GCF_000696795.3 Halyomorpha halys
AAGAGTAACAGGTGGACAGAAGCTTCGGCGGAGAGTGAAAGTCACGTGGAATGAAAAATTATTTTTTTAAAACCTTTTGAAACACCACCATTTGATATTCCTCCTAATTATACTGGGCCGGCTCAACAATTTTTTACTAGTAATTTTACGTAGTTTTCATTAAAGTAATAAAAAATGGGGGTGAAATAACTGACTTTTTTTCCACAGGGCTCTTCTTGTACTGACACAATTCTGGCGAGATTCGCTGCTTCTGTCTGCATCTTCGTTTCCAAATATACCACTATACAATAAAAGGTACCCTTGAAAAATTTATTAATAACGAGTAAAATAGTGATTGAAAAAAAATAATATATATACATTATATCCTGCAATGTTTTAAAGTTATTTAAAATCTGTGATCGGCATTGACCAACTACACCCGCCCTCCCAGTATTTCTTATTTTAACTTTATAACATTTACTTATATAAAGTATTCGTCGATGGACGAGGACGTCAATTCAATCTCTCAAAATCAAAACACCAAAAATAATTAGAGAGGCATTTTCCTTCCATCACCTCTGTAATAATATTTAATATTATTTATATTAGATATTTCGAAGTTTTAGTTACATATATATGCAAAACTAAACACGTATTTTGACCTCTTTGTTTCATTAAAATCCCATCTCTAAGGACCAACTCTGCTTCCCTGCCACCATATATTATCAATACTCAAGTTTCTTCTAATCACTCGAGTATTAGGGATTTAACTTATTACGTAAAGATTTTATTGTATATTTATATAAGGATTCTCTTTGGAATGGAAAGATATAGTCTTTCCTTCTTACATTTCAAAGTTTAAAATTTACTTTTAATTAGTAAAACTTGCCATCAATCATGATTATAATACTCAGAGTGTCTAAAATAACTGTTTTTAATTTTTCAAGATGAATTTAAAAATAATGATTTTAATTTTTTTTTCTTTAACTTAGATTGTACATAAATGAGATATCCTGTCTTAAAATAACTGATACATCTTTGAGATGATCAATTAGTGTCAAATTAATATAAATCAACTCGACCACATTTTTTTGACAGATATTTGATAAATATTTTGTCGTTGTAAGGACTTTGTGACCTGCTGAGATAAAATATCACTAAACAAACTCTTGTATAATGTCATTGATACATGTTCTCTGAAGAGTCTCCATAAGTGGAATTGTTTCTTCACATTATCTGACGAAATCACGTAATGTATAATAATGCCTTTCCGAGATGAGGCTCACCAGAGCTTTTAAAAAAAAATGTCCACAGTAAAATACTTTAACAATCAGGATAGATCGTCTTCGTATTTCAATCCGAAAGAAACTGAGAAAAAAAATTGACTAAATATCAAGTTTAAACTTTTTTGAGCTCTACATCACGTTTACCGATTACAGGTGCTTTTTAAATATTGCTCGATTTAACTATCTTTAGTCTCCTCTTTCAGTTTTAAACAAATATTTCAAAAGTGATATAGGACCGTCTCTCCTAAGGGGTCTTAGTGGGGCGTGTGTGGCCAGGATGTACTGCCTTCTAATATTTTTTGTGTTACGATCTCTGCCATTTCGTACATAGACCAACATACTCCCTCTAAGTGTCGGTTTCAAACTTAAGAAAGGTAAGGCTAGAAGAGAGCGGGAGAGAGGCGGGTTTCACTCCGTTTACTAATTTCATGGGCTTTTTAAATATTGCTTGATAAATCTTTAACCAAGTGGGGTGCCCGCGCAATTTAAAATATGGGCCCATCAAATTATTAACTGAACAACTTTGGTTTATAAACAAACTGGGCAGCTACCCCTCTTTAGAAGTAAAAAGCATTATTAATTTCATAAATATTTTTTTCCAAGCAGATAAGTTGGGCTACCCAACTGTATTTGGTTCTAAATATATTTAGCAACCAATGAGTATGCAAGATATGCATACTCCTATCTTGTAAGAGAATCATTTTAAATTCTGATAGGGTTTGTTCTAGGGACCGCTTTGAGAGTCAGCAAACTGTCAGGAGCAAGCGCAGTTCGTGTTTTTCCCTTCTAAATCCTCTACTGTGCATGCTCTTGACAGTTTCCTGACTCTCAAACCAGTCTTTGGAACGAACCTATAATGTTAGGCATAGTACAGTAAACTTATATACCCGACAGCAATACATGATTTTTCTCTCTCTCTCTCTCTCTCTCTCTCTCTCTCTCTCTCTCTCTCTCTCCCCCCCTCCCCTTCTCCCCCATTTTTTTTTATTTGTTATTCATTCCCTCTGAATTATAGCAAGTAACGGAATAGTGAGAGCTGCAGTTTTAAACATAGAGGGTCTGAACATCTCACCTCCAGCTGTAGCCAACCAACCTCTAGCAGCAGGAAAACCACCTCCAGCATAGATTCAGCAACTATCGGAAGTCTCTTTAGTGCAAGCTCATGCCACGACGCTAGAAGGGATCAAAGTTCGTACGGCAACCACCAAGAACTTAAGAAAGGCAGGTTGCGACCTTGAAAGGTTTACCGGGAAACCGGGAGAACTAAGATATTGAGGGTGATCGACTGATGGGTCGAATAGAAGCGAAGACAGCCGAAAACTTGTTCGGCAGTGAGGATGCTGAGGCTTAAGGGCAGCAGTCGTCTGTTGTCCGCCTGTTCATTTCATTTTGTTAACACCCATGCCAAACTAAACTGACCTTCATCACTAGAACTCTTATCTGAATATTCCTCAGAACTTGACTTCGGAACATCCATATGGCGTCTTGTTCTGTGAGTGTTCACTTCCATTGGTTCAGGGGCTGAGTTCCATCGGTAAATCAAAGGACATTCTAACTCAAAATGCAGCATTCTTTAAGTATGTGGCGGTAGCCGTCTTCACTCTCGTCAATTTTAGTTACATTAACTTAGAATTGTTATTAACTAACTGAACGATCGGTGGATTGTTGTTCTTTCCACTACCCTGCTCCATAGGTTCACTCTGTTCGATCATTGTAGGGCCTTGAGATTAAATAAATAGCACTGTGGTATCTAACCTACGTGATAACCGTTTCTAAGCAATAACCTATAACTAATCTCACTTACTTTCTAACCTATGTTATCAGTCTTGAGAAAGACTTCTTAAAATATCTTGTTTTCTAATGCTAACACAACCTACTCCATTTTCCCAAGTTTCGGCACCAGTTAAAATATTTAGTAAATTAAATATGAAAGAAATAGAAACGAAGTGAACACTGTGAATGCTTGAATAATACTGTATTTTATTTTACCTTCCACGAGGGTTATCAGCTGTTACAAAGGTTTTTTCCTTAAAGTACTATACACTTCTTATCATACATACATATATATCACCCTAACGATCGAGAGATTTGAACGCAAAGTCCTCCATTACAGGAGCGATCTGGGATCAGAGCCTTAACACATGGAGGAGAACTATCAGTGAACTGCTCGCAGAGACTGATGAGTCAATATCTCATAATGGGAATGTAAGGAGGTTAAGATGGGCGGGATATGTGGCTCGAAGCAATCCATAAGGATCCCTCTAGTATTGTAAGCAAGAGACCAGGCGGGAGTCCAAAAACCGGATGGATAAACAGAATCAACAAAGATGTGAAAGCAATAAGCCAAGATAGGCAGGCGTGGTAGAAGGCTGGTTCGGGCGGCCAAAGATCTACAAGGTCTGTAGAGCCAACCGAAAAAATAAATATATGTATATATTTTTTATCCCTTCTTTCCGTATTATTCTTCATTATTTATTTTTATATCTATTTTCTCCCTTAACCCAATACACCTTTTCCTTTTTTTCCCCTCTTTAACAAACATAGAAATAAATTAAAATATAAATAATAAAATTTTAAATAAAATAAGAAAATACAAACATAAAAATCGATCGTATTTTTGCACATAGTATTATTTCATTAAAATTGATAAAAAAAAAAAAAAAAAAATATTTTCAAGGAAATACCTATATTTTTCGGAAACAGCTCTTACGATTTTGACTTAACTTGATATACCAATGTACAATAAAGTGATCTTGAGAAACAACACATTTGCTGGATATGTATTCCTCAAAAGACTGAAAAATCTTACATTTCAGTACCTTCCCGCTTCACTCTAAAGAGTAAATCTAGATGCCAGACTCGGTGTAAGAAAAAGAGATGAGGTGTATCTCAGATACATGATTTAATTTTTTTTTCACATGATTAAACACGTCCTTGGGACGGCTCCCGCCCCCACTGGTTAAGATGTGAAATTAAAATGAGATAGTGGAATCTTCAGTCCATTTCTTCTTTTTTTTTAATTTGCTATAATCGTTTCCATGTTTATCACAGCCAATTTCATGATAGGAATCATCTATAATCATTCCTTAGATAATTAATTGCGGCTTTCTCTAGACTACATACAAACAAATTTAGATCTAATCCTTTATAAATTTTATATAAACAATAAATTGTTTTATATATATAAATAATTGACCGTATTAATTCATATTATGAAGAAGATAATCCTTCCTTACCGGTCGTTCCCAGTATGTTGTTATTTCTAATAGTTCTCCCTCTAGCTTATCTATCCCTACTCTTTTCTCCATCTTTATCAATGACCATCCACTTTTCCACCCAGGATTCCCAGTATCATCTATACACAAATGCCTTATAAATCTAACTTTCCTTCTTTCCTCACGACGCCTCTAATGCCATTCTAAAAGTATAAGAAGACATCAACAGTAAAATCACTTGGGCAACAGACAATAAACTTACGTTACATGTCGAAAAGACTCAAGCTATTATAATTGGATCTCCCTCTCTCCTGAAATCTATTCCAGGACCCCCGACCTTACCTTATCCTAAACAATACTCCTATCTCATTCCAAACGTCAGTAAAAAATCTTGGTGTCACTTTTGATCAAATTTTATCCTTGAAAACACATATCGCCCAAATTTCTGGTCGAAATATAGCTAGTCTAATTCTAGTCAATAAAATCCGTTATTTCCTTCCACTTAAAAACCCGTCAACTCAAAAACTTTCCTATCTTAGTTTTCCTCCACTTTGTCTATGGTTGCCTGGTATATAGTGGACTCTCGGGTAATCTCGAATCTAAACTTAAACGTCTTATAAATTTCACAGTACGATTTATTTTCGGGATCACTAGAGATAACATAACCCAGTATTACGCAAAGCTGAAGTGGCTCTATCCAACCTTCCGTTGCCAGAATTTCCTAGCTTCATTTCTATTCCAAGTAATTAGAACTCATCGCCCCTCCTACATCCTAGAAAACCTGCAATTCAAATTTTCAATCCAATCTCGTACAGCAGGTCCCGTTTGTCTGAAATCTACCCTCCACCTCACCTCACTGCTGCGTTTGATAAATCATTTTTTCTCGAGCTGCATATCCCTGGAACTCCATTCCCTCTAACATACGTCGTGTACCAACCCTTCCCTCATTTAAAACCCTTATTTTTAACAGCCTTTTACTTCACCAATCTCCGATATTATAATAATACAGGTGTATTACCTTTTTGTTTTGTTCTTTATGTATTTAGTCAGTTAGTTTTTTATTTATTTATTTTTTTATCTCAGAATATAAGTTATTATTAAGTGCGGCCACAATGTTTTTGGCCAATAAATGTTATTATAAAATTAAAATTACCTTTGTAATTGTTCTAAAGGGACCTATAGTCCCAGAGTAGGTGGAGTGTCAAGGTGAGAGCGTCAAGATTCATTCTTCGGGACCGCCGAAAAATGAATGTTTAACTGTCCCAGGTGGAAATCGAACCCAAAACGTTCCGAACCGAGCGCACTGGGACTTACGCCCCAACCCGCACGGCTGTCACGCGCCCTATAATAGTTGTTAACCTTTTTTTTTGTTTTCTTGTGACCGCACCCCTGGCCATCTTTCATAATATAAGCATAAATTGTTTTTATTCATTTAAAATTTATTTAAACAATGTATTGTTCATAAAATGAGTCATGAGATTACAACAGAAAGTATAAATTGAATAATATTAGAAAAAGTAAATTAGTTGGGTAAGAAATACGTAATTTAACAGAATATGATAAAAGTTAATTGAATTTGCATGGTTTTTCCATAATTTAATTATGGCTTATAGGTTGATAGACTAAAATATAATTTGACAAAGCCAAAGTAATCTGCAACGTTTTAAAAACATTGTTGCTGAGATATTAAAAATAAGACAGGGTAATTTATAATGCAGAATGTTTTTGGAAGTAATTTTAAATGTTTAGACTCGAGAAAGGCATAAACGTAGGAATGGAGTAATGAGAAAATAAATATGTTGAGACTTAAATATCTATTTTTATTATAATTGACAAACAAATCAGTCTCAAACCAGATTTAAAATTATATAAAAATAAACTTATTTATTTTTTATATAATACATTTATTTTTGTATTTAAACTTTTTGTTTAAAGATTGATGGGGTTACTACCATAATACTCGTAGCATACATCATTTTTTTTTTTAAATGTTGACAAACATTGAAACATCTTTTACTTTCCTGGAGGTTACCATAACAAGCCTGGGTACCTAAAACATAATGATGTAATGAAAAAAACAAAAAAAATATTGTTATTCAATCTTGAATTACAATATTTTTTCGATTGCTTGTCTTTTGTTTGGATTATATAATTATAAATTAACAATCGATAGCTCGATAAGTTCAATCTTTATCAATTTACACTCGAATCTGTTTTTTTTTTTTTTTATAAAATTAAAATAAAATTTACGTAGAGATATTTAATATAACACAGGTCTAAAGAAGTTACAATTATTTCGGTAACTAATGATATTAACGGCATTCAAGCATCTTGTGCTAAATATAAAATGTCTTACCGTATTAAACAATCAGCATGTATTTTGAGTGAACAATCCTTCTGTGTTGATCTACTAATGTTTACTTTTATACAAAAGTTGGCTAAAAAGGTAATTACAGTGTTTTTAAAAACTTTTCATAAAAAATGTACTGAAAAATCAGTAGTTAGTGAATTTATTGTGAGAAATCTATATCTTAGTAACCATGATACAGATGCATATTAGCATTAAAATTAAAGATAGTTTAAAGATAGGAGTAGTAGTTTTTATGATATTGGCTAAAATTAATTGATCTCTATTTGTTCGGACAAAATTGCATATTCAAAAATTCATATTCATATGCGTTGCTCTTACCCCCGTTGAACAGATCTGCTGCCTTGGACTACATCTGGACAAACGACTAACCTGGAATACTCACAGAAGACTAAAAATACAAGAAGCTTCACGTAGATTTCGACTATTACAGCACTAACTAGACAAACGGTCTATATTACAAAAGACTGATCTGCATGACTGTACTAAGGCATATACGGAATTGAGCTTTGGGCTCCACCAAACCTTCGAATTCCTCTCGTATCCAACCCATACGAACAAAAACCCTCCGTAAAATCCTCAATGATCCTTACTTTGTAACAAGTAAAGTCATCATAAAGACCTTAATGTTCCCTATGTAACCGACTTAGCTCGAACCAGATATCAATCCTTCCATTATAAACTCTCTAACCACACAATCCTACTAGTTCCTAACCTTGCCTCCTCTTCTATTCCTGACAGTCCAAAGACACCTGAAAAGAAGACAGCCTTGAGACCTTCTAATGCATCTTTTATGCATCAAGCTTATATATATATATATCAACCTGTTACACATAGTGCCATTAAAATACGTCTCGGACGTTGGGCTGACCTCATTGCATGATTTAATGCTACATTAAACAGAGATTGTCAATCTCTATGCCTCTATTTGTCTTTGACCCCGAGATTCTCTGTCAACAGGCCACTCACCTTCACCATGCATCAACTACAGTCTAGGGTAGATATAAGGGGTATTCATAATACTGTGTTAAATTTAAAATGTTTTGCCATGTTAAATGTTATAAGTATACCATTGTGAGCAGCCCTATTTAAAGTCATGTTAAATGGTAAATGCATAAGAGCTCCTAGCGGATTTTCTGAGCAACTTGTTAAGTTGAGCAATTTTTTTAGTAAACTGAATGGTTACTATCCTTCCAAAACTTCATATTATTGTTTACTTCTAAGTTTTGATTAAAGTAATTTATTATAACATGCTTAAAATAAGTGTAAAAGTTTGGCTACTGATTGTCTTTTTTAAAAAGTCCAAAACAT
>NW_027109825.1:685545-715806 GCF_000696795.3 Halyomorpha halys
AGTTTAGGATTGTGAGCAGCCCTATTTAAATGTATGAACATCTCCTAGCGGATTTTCTGAGCAACTTGTTTTATAACTTTTCCTTCCAAAATTTCGTGTTATTGTTTGCTTCTAAGTTTTTAAAGTAATTTATTACAACATGTCTAAATAAGAGTCTTGCTGACCTTCTAGCTTGTGAGGAAGAGAATCAAGATAAGCTAATTGAGTTATAAAAACATCAAAAATAATACTAACACAGACTACGAGCAAGTAATATGTATAATAGAACATTGCTTGTTACTACAACAAACAAAATGGTGACGAGCTCAGCTGGTCTGTTCCGTGACGTCATTCTCCATTCAACAGACTCTTAACCATGTCATATGTTAAATCGTTTTAATATAGTAAAAGAAGAAAATATTTCTCCATTTAACATATTAAACTAAGAATCATGGATACCCCTAATAAAACAGTACCAATTTATGATAGGTACAATAGACATAATTTAAAAATTTAAGATTTAACTAAACAACAACAATAGAAAAGCAACTTTATCAAGATCTTTCCTTAATCAAACAATTTTCAAATGCCAAAATAGTTGAATAAGTGGTTTTCAGACATGTAATTTACAACCATTTTTTAAGAAAGAAAATCCCCTCCCCCTGAAGGGATTTTTCCAGCCCCAACGGAACCAGAGAGTACTTCATCGCAGTGAGTCATAGCTGCAGGTTTCCTTTTGCTTCCTGGTTGCAGTGTCAACAATATTGGCTAGTTGGCAACTGAACGGGTGGAAGGTTTTGTGTGTCATCACCATTATCGTTTGTACAAGCTGACTCAGCAGTTTAGCAAGAAATCGATCTTTAATTTGTTCTACAAAATCTTTACATAGAAAGAGCTTCAATTTTATTTCAGAGCATCAACAATTGGCAACAAAAATGGATTATAATTGTTGGAGCAACACCCTGGTTGTCCTAGTATTAAAAAAAGGCAGTTATTTAACCCCAATTACTGATTACTGTAATGATAACTATGTCTAATTAATAGTAAAAATTGATGTGTCTGCCAAGTATAGGTAGGGAGAGTACGAAATAGCGGCGGTTTCAAAATGCTAAAAATAATTAATTATGACCTCAATGTATGGAAGGTTAAAAATAGTTTGTTTATATGATAGTTGATAGTTTTAAGTTGATCTAAAAATAAAAAGTTTAAAAATTAGTGAAATTGAGACAAAATAGGTAACTAGACATAAGCTTAGGTAAGCCTATAATAATTAATATGATTCCCTATTAATTTATTGTTTCATATGGTGATTTGACTTGTAATTTATGACCTGGACAGAATAACATGCAAAACAATATTAATAGTTAAATTATTAATAATAATGTTATTGTTAAAATGTTTACAAATGAATGTATAATAAAAGCTGTTAATTGTTAGATTGTCCTTGAGGATGGCCAAAACTTTGGACTGTTGATGATATAATATAGAATGTTGAGACATAAATGGAAACAAATTAATTTTTCTTTCGTAGCTCCATCTCTTTAAAACTACCTACAACACTAGACAGCCCAATAGAACATCATTTGAACTATTATATATTTTCTTAAATATGAGCCCAATCAGAGAATTTTAAGTTCAATAGTTCCCGAGATACAGTTATTTTAAAAAGCAACATTTCATAACAAATGTACAGAAAAATCAGTAGTTAGGGAATTTAATATTTGAAATCTATATCTCAAGAACCATCAGACGTACAAATGTCAATTAACACTCGAATTAAAGATAGTTTAAAGTACTGTAAAATAGTTCATGACGTTTTTCTTCGTAGGAGTAGTACTTTTCATGATATTGAGCACTGGCAAACATCCGTACGTTCCAAAGATATTAGTTCGTCATAAATCAAAAATATTGCCCAAACAACATTTCATGAATTTATTTTGTAAATAGTATGAAAATACTTCTACGAAGATATATAAGTATAAGATAGATAAGTACGTTGTTATTTACATTAAACTAGCATTAATTTGAGTACTAATAGACATCTATATGTCTCATGGTTCTAGAAATACAGATCTTACAAACGATGGGCGCACTATCGTCTTATAAAGCCAAAGCTTTGATTTTCTGGAAAGAGGACTGCTCCGGAACTCCCTTGCACCGTTTTGCCGCTATGATCCAACGCTGAATCTCTTGTTCAGGTTAGTTTTCTTGAATTACCAATGAGCCAAGATATACAAAAACATTAGTCTTCTCCAATTGGTGTTCCCCAAAGGTCACCCTCTCTCCTGGCCTAGTCACCTCCCCCGTAACCATATATTTTGTGTTTTCTGAATTGGCTTCCAAGCAAAGTCGTCTCGCAGGACCCACCAGAGCAAGGAAAACGTCCGATACAGCCAGGAAGGAACGTCCTATGATATCTATATCATCCGCGTACGCAAGGAGCTGTACAGTGTTGGCATTTGTCTGTATCTCAGCATCTCTCACTGCCTTCTCGAGAGCAAGATCTAAGAGAAGGTAGGCTAAGTCATCTCCCTGGGGTAATCCCTTTATTGAGGGGAATTCCTCCAATCGCTGTCCACCGATCTGAACCATGCAGCTTACGTTATTCATTGCAAGCCTCACGAGGTTTATGAGCTATTAACAATGCCTGGCCCATATTTATAACCTATACCCCTAACCATGAGTTGCAACAGTAAGTATAATCTAATATATAAATATCAATACCTGTTTGTTGGTACTTTATGCGCTACCAAACCGTTCATCCGATTATTGTGAAGCTTTATGTTAAATGTTCAGGATTTTCCCGGAAAGGCTATTTTGATTTATTCAGTAAGAAAAAAGTAATTAAGAAAATTAAGCACCTTTGGCTCAAAATCTATGCAATTTTTTGCACGGTATATAAATTACAAGCCGATGGATTTGTCTCTTTCTGAAGAATAAGAAAAAAATATTATTTAATTCTGTTAATGATTTTTTATTCACTAAAAATTTAAAAATAACGAGAATTTCAGTAAACAATGTCAAACAAAAGGTTTATGAAAAAGCTTAGTTTTACCTGAGTTGGCGCAACTGTGTTGAGGAATTTATGGAGGGTTTTATAAATAAAGACGAAGAGTATGTTTCCGTTAATAGACGCCACACCTGACTGAGTCGAACAAAGGAACATGGTGTCCCATTGTCCGAAGTAGTGTTGTAGAATCGCTATCTACTGCTTTATTTACGAATCAAATTACAAAACTTATTTTCGACAACAAATCGGCCCTTGGGCTGTTGGAATGTTCTGACACAACATTGCCCAATTTTAAGAAAATCTGAGATAGATAGTTTTCCGGGTAACCTACGGCAACCGAAAGGTTGAATCGGAAAGGCTGTATAGGATTAGCGCCCCATGTGGCCAACAGGCAAATCTCACCTACTCCAGCGCTCTCGGTGGCAAGTGAAGCAACCCAGACTAAGGTGAGAAGAGAGCCATCTTGTCTTCTGGTAGAAGCAGTTCATTATTCTTTTTTGTCTCTCCTCAGGAATCTACGATGAGTGAGTAGAACTCTTGGAGTTGTTCTCAGAAGCCGAGGGAAGAGAGGCATGAGAATGTGGAGGGAAGAAAGAACCATGGAGTAAGTTCTTCTAGCAATAATTTACATTCACCACCACATAGTAATCATCATCAACCACCTCATTATCTACAATTCCATAGCCCAGCCTTCAAAATTTACTAATCATCTAAACATAAATGTTTTCTTTCGGCCACCCACTACACCATTTGTAACTTAAACAATAGAATTTTATTTTTCATTTAATCATGTTCATTTTCAATTATACAGTCCACTCCAACCCAACCAGCCAACCAAAAGTGAAGTGTGTCCGGCAATTCGGTTGAGGGCATGCTTCATACAGATGGTAAGGTCCAAACGTGTGTTGAATTGACATGGAATGGCTTTCGGAGTTTCTTTGAAAATTATTACTTAATACTTAAAGACAAACAAAACAGATCTATACCATTACAATCCATGAAGAGGTATGGGTGCAGTGCTTTGTAAGGGAGCAATAATTTAGTTTTCCTCAAGATCACGCTCAACGACCAGACTACTTCCTAATTAAGGGAACCCACTTTATGGGGCTGGGTAAATCCCCTGGAGGGCTCCAGAACCCATTGAGTTGAATCAGGGCTATAATTTAACAGAAAATAATTTTCTTCCACAGGCGGATTCGAACCCGGGTCCTTGGCGCTAGTAGTATGCCTTGCCATCGTGCCCCCTCTTAATTCTTAATTAATAAAATTATGAAGTTTTTAAATTATACATTACCATATATTAATATTTTTTTGCTTCATATTTCTTGGATACGATCAGTTTTTAGCCGCACGACTAGATGAGTGAATACTACTTCCTCTGCAAGGAGGTAAATTGCACTGGGTATCAGTCTGTTGCTTAGGAAGCGGTCGATTCTGTAAATAAATAAACAACGTTACAAACTGGATCATTTTGTACAAAGTTTTGGACTTATAATATTCTGCATTCTTGACCCACTAACAGAAGTCGGAAAGGCTAAAACTTCCTTAGAATATAAATAAAATCGTAAGTTTACACTATCTCTAAAATTGTCGTATAGTCCTTGGGGCTGTATAAATAAATGCCTTTGTTTAATAATATGGATGCTTAACTATCTAGTTTAAATGATTTTTTTAATAACTTGATTAAAATTTACAACTGTATATTACATAATACATTTAGTAAATATGGTCTTAGTTAAAATGGCGTGTTACAGGCGTGTAGAGCAACTACCCACTGGTAGCACTCTAATGACACTTTACATTAGCTGGTCTCGTGGCCATCTTCTTTTCAGGCGCCTCGGAGGATTGTCAGGAATGGAAGAGAATGCAAGGTTAGAAACTAGTGGGTTTGGGTGGTTAGAAAGTTTATAGTAGAAGGAGTGATATCTGGTTCGAGCTAGATCGGTTACATAGCGAACGTTAAGGTCTTATGTATGATTTTCTTAGTGACAAAGTAAGGAGCATTGAGGATTTTACGAAGGATTTTGGATTGGAAGGATTCAATACGAGAGGAATTCGAAGGTTTAGTGGACCCCCAAAACTCAACTCTATATGTCCAGATTGGCCTTATTACAGTCATGTAGGTCAGTCTTTTGTAATGTGTTGGAAGTTTAGAACGTTTGTCAAGTAAGAGCTGTAATAGTCGAAATCGACGTGCAGTTTCCCGTCTTTTCAGTCTAGTGTGAGGATCTAAGAGCAGTTTCTTGTCGTTACAGCTTAATATGGGGGATTACAATTAAGTATCTTGTCAAGATGGAGTCATAAGTACCGAATCTGTTCGACAGGCGTTAGTGGGATATTAAAAAAAGATATCGTAGGGCAGGTTTACGAAAGAGAGGAAAGGTGATCTGAAGGAATTTATATTGATTCTCCAGTTGTGACACAAAGAATGTGCTATGTGTGACTGCAGAGTTTGTGATGAAGTAATAGGGACATTTTTTACAGACAAAACACATATTTCATCAGCGTAGGTAGTAAGGACCATGCTAGGGTGGATTGGGATATCAGCAGTATAAACCTTATAGAGGATGCGACCAAAGATGCTACCCTATAGTACCTTAGGATACTAAGGGCTTGAAAGGGCTGTTAGAAGGGTCTGAAGGGCCTTCTGGGAACCTAGTCGTTTTTATTGGGTTTCTTTCCTATAAAATTGTAAGGAAATGTGAACATATGGAACCATACGTCTAAAGTGACTGAACCTATAGTTGGACAAGGGGCAATTTTTTAAATTTATAATACCGGTTCCTTAACTTATGAGCAGTTTCTTGTCGTTTCAGTCTTGTATGTGGATTCCAAGTAAGTCTCTTTAAACGAATTTTTATCACAAATAACAAAACATAAAAATATAGTTATATAAAGTTCAATAAGATTTTTTTAAACATTTTTATTGCTGTTATATTCCAATCCACTCGACTGGAAAAATTTCTAACAAGCTGATAAGGAATGATAACAGACGAGAACAAAGCAAACACGTTATCAGTTCCTACTTTGATTTTAAACAGGAGCACTTTTGCTGTAATAAACAGGCATTGTCATACAACTTACAAGTACTTGGTGCTTCTCAGTAGAGCAGTATCTGTCAATTGAATTGTCATTTTAAGAATCATTTGACATTAAAGGTCACGCGTATTCTTTTTTCCACTCATATACATCATAAATCCATTTGTAAAGATAAGGAATGTACACGCACGTTGCCAATAAAATTGCATAACGATAATTATAATTAATGTTTAGAGGTCAAACCATAAACTTCTAATAACAGCTAATTACCCCGTAATTCTTTAGATTGAATGATCATTCTATAATTTAATTAATTAATCATCACTCTACACAAGAAAGCCTCGATAATGCGTGTTAATACATAGTACAAGAGCCCAAGAGGAGAAAAAAGGCAGATATTTCACACCAATTTTAGATTACTTTAATGAAAAATATGTATAAATACTTGTCAAAATTGATGAGTCTACCAAGTATAGGTAGAGGGAATAAAAAAATGGTGGCTGTTTCAGAACGTTAAAAACAATTAATTTTTCATTCCAAGCACTATATCTCTAAAATTACCGGCAGCACTAGAACACCTAACAAAACATAATTTTTTTTTTAATATTTATTTATTGCTATTTACAACTGTACATTATAATACATATAGTAAATCTGATCTAAGTTAAATTGGAGTGTTACAGGCGTGTAGAGAAACTACCCATTGGTAGCACTCTAATGACATTTTACATTAGCTGGTCTCGTGGTCATCTTCTTTTCAGGCGTCTCGGAGGATTGTCAGGAATGGAAGAGGATGCAAGATTAGAAACTAGGGGATTTGAGTGGTTAGAGAGTTTATTATAGAAGGAGTGATATTTGGTTCGGGCTAGATCGGTTATATAGGGAACATTAAGGTATTTATGTATGATTTTATTTGTGACAAAGTAAGGAGCATTGAGGATTTTGGATTGTAACGATTGAATAGGAGAGGAATTAGAAGGTTTAGTGGAGCCACAAAGCTCAACTCCATATGTCCAGATTAAAACATAATTTAAAGTAAAACAAAGTTGTTAAACTATGAGCCATAATAGAACTATTTACGTGAAATATAGCTTTTTAAAAAGCAGCATTTCACAAACATTGTACTGAAAATTCAGTAGTTAGTGAATTTATTTTGACAAATCTATATCTCAAAATTCATTTGACGCACAGATGTATATTAGTACTCAAATTAAAGCTAATTTAATGAACTATAAAGTAGTTTATAATGCTTATATTCGTAGGAGTTTACATGAAATTTGCTAAAATAAATTGATTTATAGTTATGACGTTTATCTTCGTAGGACTGATAGTTTTCATTGTATTCAACAAAATTAAATCACAAAATGTTTATTTCAAGCTGTCTGAACAACCAAATTTTGATTTATGAACAAATACAACACATGAACTATAAGACGTACAGAAGTCTTCCAGCACTCAAATATGAGATATTTAAATGTAATATAAAGTAATTTATAATGTTTATCTTCGTAAGAGTAGTAGTTTTCATGATATTTGACAAAACTTTATGCGAATAACTAGATATTAACAGTTTTTGAATTTTAAACTTTTTTCACCCCGGCTCTTACTAAACAGATTAGGAGATAATTGGACAGGATGAGTCTTATGGGATCTAGGTGTATAGCCTCGAAGGATGAAAACGTACCGACGGTCCTTATGAAAGGAAAGAAGGTACTGGAAGGAGGAGGTGTCCAGAGTGAACTAACAGACAAATATACATTTATAAAAAATGTCACTAGAATGTTCTGATCCACAGAGTATATCAATGCCTCCTAAAGAGGAGAATTCCCAGAAGAGGAAATTCGCAATGTTGTCTGCCAATTTTTGCTTAGTCAACTCTGTGGACTATTAAACGCCACAAAGAGATGGTACGTATAAGACGTTAATACTGTATTGCAGTATTTATTTATTGTATTGGATGTAAAGTTTTAATCCATCCGAAGTTTTTCAGTCTTGCTACTTGGACTTCTCGCGATTTCTTATCAGTCTCTGTGACTACAAAATAAACTTCTACTTCAGTCCAGAATCTTTTGCAGCTCTCGGAGATATTATCCACATTGACGTAGAATTCTGAAGGTTTGTTGAATTCCATGGCTAAAATCACGCCCCCTTCTTAAGTTCAAATTAAAGCAGTCTCGACTGCGCCATGTTTGGACATGATAATTAATAAACGCATGGTAAAGAAAAGACTTAACCCTGCATCAGGCGCGGCTGATCTGACAGGCACAGGATTCGGTTTTTTTGCTGTCTCTTCAAAAAAGGCGCCGAGTGTGACCCCTACCTCCCAGTAGTTTCCTAACTTTGTGGGGTGGTTCCAGCCCGCCCAGTCAGTTCATTTCCTGCCGTCAAGAAAGGTCACACGTGTTTTGATATGACAGGCTCGCCGCGCCCGATTACGCTACAAACCTAATGTCGATATTTTTCACTTCAGATATTAAATTCAAGCACTTCGCCGTTTTTCGATACTTATGTTAGAGTAATTTTTATCAGGTACCATTACCGTTTATGAATGGGGATCGTGTGCCTGTCAGGCTCATCGCGTCTTTCTGCACATGCAAGAATAATTGCGTACTCCTGGTTTCTTCTGTGCTCGGAACCAAAGCCATTGATAGAAGTACTGGAGAAAAAAAAAAACCTGAGGTCATAACGTGTTATAATGCTCACAAAACTGGAAGTGACACTGCTAACCAAATGTGCGCCATATACAACGTGCAGCGAAATAGACATCAATCGCCAATGACTATTCTCTACACTATATTGAACTGGGGAGGGATCAATTCCTAGGTTATTCACCTCGGGGATCAATTGGAATGAATTCCAAAAAGAGTTTTCCCCAAAGAATTCTCACATGAACTGTGTATCTGACAACTTCAGCGAAGAAGCCAGCTGAAATCCGGCCTTCACACCTTGAAAATTCGTCTCAAGATCCCTCTCGACTGATGATCGTCCAAAATCAACCCCTCCCCACCTCCAAAAGCGGTCCATATATTGTGATAGCATGGTGGAAACAGGAATACATCGGCTCATGAACTACACCTGTGTGAAATGCGACCAAGGAATTTACCCCTCATGCCAAACCACTCTATGCAACATGCTTTTCACCCTGTTCTTTCGATCCTTCATCGGCTTTGATGGACGATGAATCCGACTTATTTCTGTCTCCACACATTTCAACTTCATGTGTGATCCCTTTTTGATTTTTTTTTTCGAGGATAAAAGGTCCTATTTTGATTTGTATTCATAACCATGATATGTGAATTCCGCATTTTGACTTTTTATGGTTTCTGTATCTAGATAAATAATAAGGAATGTTTTAAATTTATTTTATATTTTTCCCTAATTGTCTACATCCTCAAGATGATCGGTAATTTTTGGTTTAATTAAATACGGCGATTTAGGGACTTTACGAATTTTTATGTATCGTGTGCCTGTCAGGATCACCGCGCCCCGATTTTGAGAATCCTTGACCGCGCCCTAAGAAGGATTAAGTTTATTAATAAGTGCACACAACACAACATGAGGAACTGCCTTGAAGGTAACTTAGAGGTTCAGGTTATAACCTACAAATGTTACCAACCTAACACCCGTAAGACTCATCCTGTACATTCACTCTACCTGATCTCCAGGAACACGCTTTGTCGAATACTTCACAACTTCAAGAACCATCCGATCTAACACAGCCACCTCGACAATCCTATTACAAAAAGATTTATAGTATTAACAAGTTTACGGTCATCTACGTGACAACTTGAAAGTTTACATTGTCAAGTATGAGTAATTTCTTTTCATATTTGTGGAGCTACAATGATATTCGTAACTAAATAAATATACTCAGAGATAACTGTTAATTAACTCAGTAACGCAAACTTGACAACAATCAATACTACTAGTTATCTCGAGTTGGTGGTTTACCTGTTAATTATACATTCCCAAATATATCACATCTCTGTCAGTATTGGTTTGTTTTATCGCTGCAGCTCTGCTGACGTAACAGAAATCGATTACCTTACCGAGGTTAATATTTAAAAGTTACTTTATTTATCAGTAAATTATGGTTAAATTAACTTATTAATCTTTTTTTACTTCAACATTGAAATATATTAGTATAATTTCATAACATTGAAGAAAATTAGGTATTTATACTTTTTTTTAGAAGAAATGACAATCATCATTCACAAGCAAGACTGATTGAACCATGAAGACCTTACATCATCAGTCTGACAGATGCTTACTGGAAAATGAGACACCGAACATCAAGAACATTGAGTAATGTCTCTGTGGTGTTTTTTACACAAAACAAGTCAATATAATTTTTATTGTCGATAGAACAATATAAACGACTTACACAGTGAATCTTGAAACGTAGATCTGCATTGTTTACGCAAGTGTTGTTTTTTGGCGGTCTCTGTATGTACCAACCAAACAACAAAAGATACATTTATTATTATCAATCAAATTAATTATTAATATTTAACTTTTAATTTTAAAATAACATATTTCAACCAAAACTTTATTTTGACATTAATTGGGTAACAGCTGTCGACTTCTCCCTTTCTTTGTCACATGGCATTAAGGGAGAGGGGTGAGTCCGCTGAAGGTGGAGGTCACAATATTTGCCAAGAGGCCGCTGGTCCCAGGAGGGACTGCTCCACTGAGGGTAAGAATTTAAGGGTTGTAATTTTATACATTCCCCAGCAAAAATATGAGAGGTGTTTAAATGAGTTTTTATTGATAATATATATACAATGATTTGGTATTAGTTTTACAATTATATATACATATTTACAATGATCAATTAAGTAGTTAATGTTTTCCAGGCAATGTTGACTAGCTCAGAAGCCCAACTGTGTACCGTTAGGATTTCTCTTTGAGAGTATTCTGTCCACCAAAGGTTTGCTCACAAGGTTCTTCCTTAAATTGTGAACCTATCTTGGGGCATCAGAATCCTTCATTTATTTTTATGTACATTACCCTAGGATTCTAGGTACTCAAACAGTCAGCTTTTAGAAAACTCAATTTCATGCTAATGTTATCATCTAGACATACTGTCTTACTCCCCACATATATTATTTATTTTTAATGTGCTTCTGTTCAACCTTTACCTTTGAACAGCCCTGCAGAGTGGGGCGAAAAGTAGGAAAATAAATAGTTGTAAACTATTTTTGTTTCTCTTTTAACCGCAATCCTGACCATCTTCTTATATATTATTTATTTTCTTTGTAAATACAAGTCCTGCCTTCCTTGATATGGCAAGCTTTTTAATTTGATCTTCATGCTTTCTGTACAAATAAATTAACTTAGTACCAAAATGAACCCAGTCTACATCATTTATTAAAAGGTAGGCATTCTTTTTAATAATTGTGCTGAATAAACACGTTAATGGACAGTATCCTCCCCTTAGTCCTGTTGGTTAAAACATTATGTTTATTTCTCACAAATGCTAACACTGCTCGGACCAATATCCAAATAATCCCCCATAAGCATAATCACCAACATACCTATGTCTCTCCAGTCAACCCAGAGATGAGGTAGGTTAATAAAATCATTTCTTGCGCTGAAGTCAACAAAAATTAATTACCCTCTCCATTACTTTATCAATGGTTTTAAAATATTCACCACAGATCAAATATATGATCGATTGGCCTTCTGTTAGAAATGGAATCCTTGTTATTTATTTTTAAAAATACATATGAGTTCTATTTATAAAAAAAAAGAAACACTTAACAACAATCAGACAAGAGATTCCTTTATTAATTGTAGAATTTTAATCAATAAAACTATCAGTAATTGTCACTATGACAAAAGGGTTTAGATTCCATAAAAAAGAGTCAAGAATCTCTTATCAAAGACAAACACTTATTCTAAAAATTAAATGTAGGTGTGTTGACCTATAATGTTTTATATCATGCATTGCTTTATTTGTTTCAGTAGCTAAATTTTGTTGATAGTAGTAAATTTCATGAATGTATCGGTTTTCATTCAACTTTTAACTAGCAAATCCGGCTAAAGTAAGAATGCAATTGTGAACCAAATTAAACATTTGTATTTTAGTTATAGATCAAATTTAATAATTAGTTAAGAAATACTCATTAAATTTAATGTATAATGATGAATAATATAATGGAAAACGATCCCAAGAGGAAAATCATTGAAAGTAGAGTAAATTTACAAAAATTTCATAAAATACACTACAAAATTAGTAGATAGTGAATTTATTGTGGGAAAACTATAAATAAATTATTGGATGTTGACATTGCATTTTAGAAGCACTAATGTTACCTACAGACCGTCATGCTCCTGACAGTCTATACCTACACCATATTCAAGAGACAATTTTTTTTTAATTTCTTGCTATTTTCTTTACTTTGATTTTGTATAAACCAAGTGATATACTGAATAGTTCTTAATGTATTATTTCAAAGAATAAAAACTAAATAAAAGATTCTCTGATCACTTAAAACTATTCAATAAAAAACTGTACTCTCCTCTCATCAGCCTGTCTATGCCTAGTAGCTTCATAAATTTATATCACGCAGAGGCACCTCCAACAACAAAAATTAAAACATAAATAAAATAAAGGCCCCTCCATCACCATACCACCTTGAGGTCTTCCTTGAATAATATGAAGAGTGAAACTTCCCTGGATTGAGTCTTTCCCCCTACAAGACTGTAGGCAAATTTTCTGCAGAGTATAGTTACCATCCTGGGAGGGTCTAAGGCAAATAACCTTAAAATTTGTCTGTTTGTGATCGGTAGTTTGTTTTCCTTTTGGGCTTGCATGCCTCTTCGTACCTATAGGAATAGTACCCAGTAGGACGAGGTTACCATCCTTAGAGGAATTACAGCTGCCACCCCATAAGTCTCTATTCACCTCCTAATCAACTACCTTACCTATATTGAATACGCATTGTCAAGGCTTTCTGGTCTAGCATACCTAATATTAGGGATATTCATGATGTTGAGTTAAATGTAAAATATTTTACCATGTTACATATTATAAGTATAGAATTGTGAGCAGCCCTATTTAAAGCCATGTTAAATGCATCAGAGCCCCTAGCGGTTTTCTAGACAACTTGTTTTGTAACCTTCCTTCCTCTATTTATTTCAAAACTTTATGTTATTGTTTACTTCAAAGTTTGATTAAAGTAGTTTATTACAACATGCCTAAAGTGGAAGTTGTGTGAAAGTTTCACCACTGAGTGCCTTGTTGATATTTTAACTGGTGAGGAGGAGAATCAATATGTGCTAATTATCAACTGTCATTACATTATTATTATTGTCATCCATTGCTTTATCAGTTATAAAAACATCCAAAGCAATACTAATGGTAATGAGCTCATCTGCTCTGTTGCGTGACATCATTCTCCATTTAACAGACCTAGTAGCCGACTCTGAACCATGTTATATGTTATATCATTTTAACATGCTAAAAGAAGGAATTATTTTTATATTTAACATGAGTTTTTCCATTCAACACACTACAACATGTTAAATTAAAGATCATGAATACCCCTATAATCTATTGGAGTCAGATATAACACAACCATCTCGACACTCTCATTCCTCTCCGCCTGTTCTTACCTTATCCTGAATAGTTGTTTTAGAGGCATTATGATTTTTGTGCACCACACCTCCTGAACTTAAATAACCTAACTCCCTTATGACAAAAATTCTTCATTCAATAGATATAAAATGCATATGATAAAAATAATATGAATGTAAAATTTCATTTAAACCTTTACCAATGTATTGACTATTTTTGAAAAATGGACCTTAGTTAAAGTTGTAAAAGGTATCCATTAGTGGCCACTTAAATTAATGCCATAATTACCTCTTTCTTTATTTTCTCTGCTTCCAATTCACATTTAGATTTCATTTTTTTTGATAAGTCAATAATATTTGGTTGCATAGCTTCATAGAATTTGTCTGCTAGTTCTTTCTTTTCATTCAGTAAGTAGGTAAGGTCACAAGCTGAAAAGAAAAATGACAAATATTTGTAATTCTTTGATCTAGAAAATAAATTAGTGTATTGTATAATTTTTTTAAGACGAGATTAGAAGTTTATTATTGTTGTTATTGTTTCTTTTTACTTTCTCCCCATTAAAATTTACTGTATTCAGGTAATGATGTATTCATCCAGGGATCTACCAAAAAAAATCTTAAAATTTACAAGTGAAATTTAAAACAAGTTGTTGCAAACATATTAAATAATAAAGTGTTAATAGTTGACAGTAGATAAATATGAGGATGAGATAGTCAGGGGTTCGGTCAGCAAAAATACACAAATAAATAAAACTTATTTATTTGTGCCGATGTTGTGACGTTTTGAATTTCAGGCCTTCATCAGGGGTGAAAAACAAAACGAGATAATAACCTTAATTAGGAGAAACTAAAAAATTCAATTCAATTTTTTTTTTTACAAAAAGTTACTTTTTATATGTGGTTTATTAGTTTTTTAGTTTCCCTGTATCTTTTTATTTGTATTTAATGTGCATCTGTTGTTGTATTAGGAATTTTGTCCTGTTATGATAAATAAATATTTATCATATACTATAAATTTTGAAAACAATTAAATATTTAGATTAGTGGTGGCCAACACTGTTGTAGAGGTGTATCATATACATGATAGGGACTTCAGAATATTTTCATGAATGCTCTGATCTTGTAAAGTGGGAAATTAAATTAAATTTAAATAATAAGATAAATAAGTTTCACAGAATTAATTGTTATAATTTAGTTCTATTTATTTATTTTTGTTTTCAAAGTTTTATTTTAGAAAAAGTACACCTTAAACAAACTCTGAACTGAAAACTCTTCTGGAGATAGATATTTCTTAGTTCTTTTAATTTTCTGTCTCTTAGTGTGTATAATTTTTTTTTTTTATTTCTCTTATATCTTCTTTTCTGTTTTTAAGTATTATTACGCTTCCTGTTAATTTTATATCTTATAGTTTATGTTATTTCTTTTTTTATATACACTAATTATTGTAAATCTTGTTTTTATTTTGTTTTGTTCATTTTTATATAATTTTTTTCACTTATATTTAGATAATTTTTAACCCTACCTTAGTTTACTTCTTTGTATTTTATTATCCTAAATTTTTAACATATTTTTAGTTTTTTCATATCTTATTTAGCCCTGATGAAGCTCTGAAAAGTGGGGCAAAATGACAGAAAATAAATAGTTGTTAACTATTTTTTGTTCCTTTGGACGATTTTTACATATTAAGGCCACCGTAGTTGTTTGCACACAGAAATTTTCTTGTTTGTACTCGCAAGAAGTTATCTTTGGTTTCCTTGTTGCCTTGTTGTTTGCTGATTTTTGACCCCATTTTTTAGTGCTCCGAAAATCCATATTTGGGATTTGTCAAAACAGAACAAGATGCAATTTTATTTCTTCAGAAGCGAAATATTTTACCTAAAAAACATACTTGTAGCAATTCCCATGACATGAAACTATATTTTGGTAAACATAACTTTTGGAAATGGAATTGAAGACACTGTGATCAGCGAGTGGGGCTTAGAAAAGACACCTGGTTTGAGTTGATTAGAATCCCATTTTGTTCAGCTTTAAAATTCATATACTGCTGGTGCGAGGAGCTGACATCGGTTAAATTTTGTGAAAAGCAGCTTGATTTATTGGATAAAACTGTTATAGACTGAAATAATAACATGCGTGAATTATGTATCTTGGATGTGGAAAATAAATTAAACAAGAAGATAGGTGGACAAAATTGCATTGTGGAAATTAATGAAAGTTTGTTTACTAAACATAAAAATAATTGTGATTGAGTATTACCCAAACAGTTGGGTGTTTGGTGGTATATGTAGAGAAGCAAAAGATTTGTATGTTGTCACTGTTCCTAATAGAACTGGCTCTACCCTTCTTAATAAAATTGTTGAAAACATTGCAGATACTAGTACAATTTATTCTGATAGTCATTTATGACAGTAATCATAAATACAATTTTATTGATCCTGATACAGTAGTTCATACACAAACAGTTGAAAGAATGTGGGGTAGTGCTAAATGGAGGAACAAGAGACATAGAGGGGCGGCGAGACATCATTTGAAATCTTATTTATCAGAGTTCATATGGCGACAGCATCAGGTGAAAGAAAATAGACACTGTTTTGAATCTATATTAAATTCCATATCGGCCCATTTTTCACCGTAATGTGATTGACTACTTCACAGAGATGCTTTGAATTTTAAAGTGTTTTATTCTATAATTTATTGCAAAAACTTTAGGTGTAGATTGGCGTATTAGCAGAATTTTTTCTGCGGTGGCGTTAATACGTTAGTACCCCTTTGACTTCATCCTCTCTCCCCCCGACCATCTCACCTCCTTCATATTTTGAAAAACAACTAGATATATACAAACTGATCGAAATATTTAGTTGTGAAAGAAATAACAGTTGAGATAAAAAGTAATAAGTAGACTAGTATTATAGGGTAAATAAATGTAAAATGTTGAAGAGAACAATATGGTATAAGTAAAATGGAGAGTGATATAAATAAGGATAATTCAAACTAAGTTGATAAAGACCTTCACCGCAGGTTGAAAAACTGGCTAGTTGCAACTATTTTTTGTTTTTATAAACCCCAAACCAGACAATTTCCTTCTAATTCACATATAATCAATCATTTATTTTTAAACAACTGATTTTTGAGTTCCTCCTCAATTGTATCAAAAGATTAGTTAAATTTTAAATATTTCAATATTAATATAGAAACTGTTTTAACAATAAAAAAACTTTTTGCCAGAAATACGTACCTTTCATTTTGGCTTTTGTCTCTTCTTGACTTATTTTTTGGGCTTGATTGGTTATCATTTTTTTACCATCAGAACCACAACATATTTCACAGCGTCTTATTAGTTTATCGGTTGCAGATGAAACTTCTTGATGAACATGTGCCAATTCTGGTAAGTCACAATCCTAAGTCAAAAATTTAATTATTCAATTATTGTCAATTATTAATTGCTACCTTATAATTTAAAAAAATAATTATTATACTTATGTTTTAATTAACAACCAGTATAAAACAGTCAATACCAGAATTTTACATTTTTTTAAATTTACTTTTACTTATTATTAGTTACTTCTTTTACAATCATTGTTATTATATCCTATATTCTATTATTTTCTTCAGTATTATCTCGTATTATTAGTAACAATATGTGTCATTCTAATATTATCATATTTCTGTATCTTTCTTCTATCATTTTTCATTTTTCGTCATATCTTTATCACTACTTCCTGTATACGCGACGTATTTTAAATTGAAATATAATCGTTGAACGGCTGGTGGGTGGAGCCAGCTCTCCACTCCTCCATGCTTCTGCTTCATTGTTGCCAACTGTTCACTCATTTGCTTTGAACAGGTAGGTTGTCTTGACTTGTTCTCATTGATTATCATTTTATATCTTTATTATTACTTATTTATGTATAATTATTATTTTTTCATGACGTTTATTTAATCTCTATTTCTTTTTCTGCTTCCCCGTATTGTTTTTGTTTTATGTACATCTCCTGTATTTTTTAACTGTATATTTTACGTATTTTTATAATAAATTTTTACTCTTGCCATTGTTACTTATTTTTATTTTTATCATTGTATCTTATCTTTGTATTTTTATTCTTATCATTGTATCATTTTGTATCTTTTTAGCCCTGATGAAGCCCTGCAAAGTGGGGCGAAACGTCGGAAAATAAATAGTTGTAAACTATTTTTGTTTCTCCTTTGACCGCAACCCTGACCATCTTCCTAGACATCAACTTTTTTATACATTTTTGGTTATTATCATATCATATTTCAAGTCAGAAAGAAAAAAGGAAAAGTAGTTGTTTTTGAAAATAAATCT
Organism: Halyomorpha halys; assembly: GCF_000696795.3. Classification (NCBI taxonomy): domain Eukaryota; kingdom Metazoa; phylum Arthropoda; class Insecta; order Hemiptera; family Pentatomidae; genus Halyomorpha; species Halyomorpha halys. The sequence continues at coordinate 703,479 of NW_027109825.1, forward strand.
TACCTTTAGAATGCCAATATAGAAGAAATAAATCATAAAGTGCAACATCACCACACATCTATATGAGAGAAGTCTAAAAGAAAATAAACCCTGATACTAGCATTTTTTTAGTGAAAGCTTGTATCTTTAGTTCAAAATGCATATTTTGGAGTGAGTACATTAACTTTGTGATAAAATAATTGTTAAAATATAGATAATATACAGAAACATTATGTAACTTGCAATCTGATGTTCTTTGACCACTAATTTGCCAAAAATTATCAAAAAAGAAGAAGTCAATTGCAAGGTACAGTGGGTCAAAAATGTATTAGCACACCCTGTTTTTTCCTTTTAATTCTTAAAGTATGAAACTAATAATTCAGTAATAAATTTTATTTTTGAATAGACATTAAAAATCATTGATATAACCAAAAAAAAAGTTGAAATAATTAAGTTGATTGAAATTTTTCCTATGCAATTTCATCACTTTACTGTGAATAGAGAAAGAATGTTTAACAGTTTTTCCCATTTTAAAAAGAATAACTACAATAATGACTGAACTCCACTATTAGACTAATCTCATATTGTTTATTGACAAATCTAAAAATATTGGACTATATTGTACACATAGTATTAGGCTTTGTTTTCAAAACAACATAACTGTGCCAATACTTTTTGAGTTACATTTTTGCAATTTATTTTCCTCATTCATTTCTACCTTCATTATTTAATTTTTTTTAAACTATATCAATGGTCTATTCAAAAATAAAATTTATTTCTGAATAATAAGTTACATACTTTAAGAATTAAAAGGAAAAAACAAGGTGTGCCAGTACTTTTTTGACCCACAGTATCTTGACTCATATGATTCCATAATTCTAAAGAATAAATCTTTTTATTCCGTCAGAATAAAATAAATAAAATCCTAGAAGACATCATGTAATACAATGCAAATGTTAGTGTTTAAAATAAAGATGATCTGTCATGGAGAATCATACTATACTTACTACTGATTATTAATAGAGTTAATTTAAGACTTATGGCTTTCTGATTAGAATTTTCCAATTCCATTGTAAAAGATAAAACTTATTAATTAATATTTCAAATATTGATCTGAATGTTTTATTACTCAATTAATATTATTATTATTATTGGTCAATTTCAATGATATTTATAATATTATTATTATTGATCGATATCAATTAACAATATTATTATATTTTCTGGGGTCCTTAATGCTCTCTTGTGTCGTCTCCAGGATCAGACCATTGGTTGAGATAATCAACGGTATTCTGACTTTCTCAAGCTTATACAATTGTTTTGATTTCTCTCCTAGATTCTGATATTTTGAACAAAACAAAAAACCACCTTGTGAAGGTTGTCATCCGATGATACGCCTATTTTAATAATAATTGCACATTTTCCTCTCATAGCGATGAACAAAATATTGGGCTTATGAGGAATTGTGTGATCGGTAGTGGCGGCCTGGTATAATATGCTGAAACGATTCTGACGCTGTTCTACAGAGGCAAGATTCTGCAATGTCTTCATTATATATACAGGTGTGTAGGTCCTGGTAGCTATTACCTGGTCTTGTATGGTGGAAACAAATCCCTCTATTTCTGGGAAAAGGGAACCCTTATGGAGCCATATTAGTGATGACTCTATTTATAATAATAATATACCAATATAACTATTATTTTTTAAAATACAAGAAAAACTTGTAAAATTCCAATCAGAGAGCTATAAGTATAAACTACTAGCACACAAATTACCACTCAATGTTTAATTTTGTATATCTTACAGAATTTTTGCTCTTTTATGTTAATATTATAAATTTTTTTGTTACAATATTCTAAATTATATAATTATTTGTTTTCAATTTGTTTGTTTTTATTTTCATTTCAAACTATTAGCAAAATTATAATTAAGAACACTCTTGCATGCTCACTGATAATTTTAACCAATGGAGTTTAATCCCCCATGTTAAAGTGTAATTACTTTGTCCAATTTCATTGCTTTAAGCTGTTGATATGACATGACCTCTAGTCTTCATTATCTTTATATAACGAATTTAACAATAATTATTCTTTCATTCCATTATTTATAATGTTTTAGGAAGTAAATTTCCTACTATAGTGTAAAACAAAATAAATATTATAGATATTACATTTATTAATCATAAGAACTGACTTTGAGTATAATAAATAGTAATAAGAAATATTTATATAAAGGATTTACATTGAACTAAATGTTTGGTAAAGTAACCTCCCCTTAATTATTTAAATTTATTCATAACCTATATAAAATTTTGACTCACCCTGTATAATAATTATATGTAATAAAAATGAGTTTAAATTGACTCAACTTAGTAAATTCTAACTTAATGTGATTTAACTAAATTTAATTAATTTAACAAATATTTTTCTACTTAATTTGTTAACTAGAAAATGCATAAATATATTTAATTTAGAAATTATTAATATCTGAATTATAACACTGATGTTTGTCATATTCTATTATTCTTGAAAGATTCAATCCTATAGGAAATGTATAGTATAAGATCATAAGTAATTAAGCTGAAATGATCATAAGTTATCAAGGAAATTAATATTAATGATAAAAATTACTCATATTTTGACAAAAATGGATAACTTCAAAAAATAATAGTAAAAACTGTGACATTAACCTTTTATAGTTTATGATAATGAAAATTGCAAATATTGTGTAATGAACTGAATAAATGGAAGTTATAATAGTAAAATTTTACCTGCCACCCACACTGCATAATTTTCATGAGAATTCTATTCATACGAGTATCAGGTGGTTCTCGAGCTGAAAAACAAATACATTTAAATTTATATAAATCAATGTCAAAACAATTTTATAATTCATGATGCGTTAATTATTGACCATGGATTGATAAGTGGAGAAAATAGTCAGGGGAGGAGGAGGGTATGGTCAGATATTATGTAATAACAAGGGGAGGCTAACCTATGGCCTATTTCATATTGAAATCTAGAAGTATTAGTCCAAAAATACAAGTACACAAACTATTAAGTACAAGCACGAATACATTCTGTTTCTTGATAGGGACGACTTTGTGATATCATGTGAGTTTAAAAGAAAAAAACTATCTGGGGGAATTATATAAGTCAGTGAAAGTGTAGCAAATACAAGCTACAAGATTAAAAGTATTAGTTTTACTTTATTATGAAATAGGGCCCTGAGATCATGGATTCTTATTAAACATTTTTTGGTGATACTAGGTCGCAAAATATTAGACATGTGCCAGAGGGTTCATGTCAATGCACCCTAAGAGCTAAGAAAATTTTTTTTTACATATTTTTAGTAATTTCTTATGTTATCGCTTACCACCATTGATCTGCTTGTATTTAGTGGTTATTATATGCCAAAGATTATTATTATTTTTTTTTTGTGAGTGTGTAATAAGAACAAAATATTATTTATTCTATTAAATGAGTTCAAGAACAACTGATCTTAAAAGATTAAGAGTGACTTACCTCGAAAAGTGGGACAACATAATTTTTTATGGTGAAATATAGTTTTGATATTATCCCAAAATTGGATACAACTTTTCGTAGTAATCAAAAAATAAAAATTTCTTTCAAAAATCAAAAATTTTTGCATCATCCAAGAAACCATAGGGAGCTGTGAAGTGTGCCTACACACAAAATATGACAGGCGTTATCCCCGGAGCATAGCGCTTATTTATTTACAAGTTGAAATTTTCACTTAGAGGGATTCATAGTCGTGGATCGATTAAATGAAATAGCAATGGCGTACCTGGTGAAAGACATACCGGCGGAGGCAATGTTGCGAGCTCTTCGCATTTGATTCCAATTTTACAGGCATCTCAACACTCCTGGGCATCCTAAGAGCTGAGGATGGATAGAGAGGTTGCCTAGCACTCTCATCGACCATTTGGGTGTGTATCAATAGGAAAAGGTATTGGAACTGGAAGACATGATGGAACAAGTGGTCCCGGCATACAATCACTCCATACAAATGGTTGTTATGGGGTTTGTGCCCTTCAAAATTCTTTTTGGCCTGCGTGGATATCAGAGATATTATATAGACACAATTACTGGAGAAGAGGAAGTTATCAACAACAGTTTAGCCCTCATGAAATTGTGGAAAAGGGTCAAAGATAGTATCAAGAGGGAAAAGAGTAAATGGGTAGAGAAACAAAATTTTAGCATGCATGACCTAATGGGCAACATCAAAATCATCTTCTATAGGAGATTGTCTACCAATAGGGGAAAGGAACTGCAGCGATACTAGAGTCCCTTCAGAGCGATAATGATTAGGGAACATAATATTGTCACAATTGAGAGCTTGTGCGGACCTAATATATAGAGCAGCTAAAGATTCCTACAACGACTACTGAAGAATACAATTGCACAGAAGTAATATTTTTTTTTTTATTATATTATTATTTATCGATTTATATAAGTGCTCATTGCGGATAAGAAGAATAAATTTTTTTTTTTTTTAAAAAATTGTCAGTGTAATTCTTTTAATTATGTATAAATATTGTATATATTTTTCCTCTTTGTTGTTTGTGCAGCAGAGGCATAAGTTTATTTTTAGTTTCATTCTTGTATGAATTGTGAATAGTTTCTTTCTTTATTTATTTTTTTTTTATGTCATTCTATTTTACAAGATAAGTTTACAAGGACTGTTCATCTATTGTTTATTGTCTATAGGTTATAGTATATAACTATATAAATTATTGTCTTGTGCAGTAAAAGCTTATGAGGACTGTTCCTAAACTGGTGGAAGGGAGTTACAGCCTGCATGAGATGTCAGCTGACAGAGGCCATATTAGCTGATCGACTAGATCAGCTGATTGAACACGTGTACATAGAGGCAGAGGACTCAATAAATGCAGTTGAGGAGGCCCCTCACCTCCGGACTCAAAATAGCTCCTTGAGTGGATAGCTCATATGTAAAATTAAATATAACAGGTAACCTTAAAATACCAAAGGTAGCAAAAGGTAAGACACAACACGAATTACTTTTTTTTTTTTCACAGTAATACACTTACTAATTCACTTTTATTTCTGTTTTAGAGGGTTCGGAAAAAAAAATACATGCAGTCTTGTTTACGCATTCAGAGAGCGTTATTTCGATAACATTTTTCATTTTTTATTAGTTTTTCTGCACAAACATGTAACTTATATATCCAAACATGAATTGAAAAGTATGCTGTGTATTCTAGCAACCCAATGTATTTAGGCAGCATTGCCAAATAAAGCAATTCTCTCTTCTACATTCTCACTTTTATCATCATTTTAATTTTTCATTATTTAGATATATGTACTTGTCTGATTTTCATATTTTTTTTCTTCTTTAATATATTTCATAATGGTTGTTATAATCTTTTTCTTGATACATTTATTTATTTTAACATGGTTGTTGTCTTGTTTGTACTTAGCCCTGTAATTCAGGCTGAAACGATAAAATAAATACTACTTATTAGTGTTCTTCACTCCTGATCACACATCCCGACTATCTTCTCCTCATGCAACTGCTTTATTGGATCAAAATTTGCGACTTCAAGTCATTATGTTCGCTAAAGAGATAAGCGAAACCCTAAGAGATTCTTATTCAGTTGGGGTAAGGATATAAATAATGAATCAGCTGATGGGGCCAAGTTAATTTTTTAATTTGATAATTTGATGTATTTTGTTTAATATAGAAGCTTATTAATCGGATTTGATTAAAAAGTAATATGTTAATCCTACCACATAAAGTCCCATAAATACGAATAGACCTTAGGTGAAAAATAAAATAAACCTTATCAGTGTTCCTCATAATAGCCACCAGAGCTCATGGGAAAACCCTTTATCTATACAAGTACCAAAATTATTCTACATTGAGTAATGGTATCACCTTTCATTGTTTCAAGAATTTGACGTAGCCTGCAAAGCTGCCTTCGATACAGGTCGGCCTCTTCTTCCATATAAGAGATCTTACAACAATATGTCTTCATCTGATCTTTCATCTTCCTTATTGTTTCATTCATACAGACAATAAGGTTTTCATTATCCCTGTTGGAAGTCTCTTTTTCCCTTACCATGTGTTCCAAAGAGGTCTTTATTTTTTTCAAATCTGCTATTTGTGATTTCAAACGTTCTGATTCTTTCTTCAAGTTCTCTAAACTTCTTTGGCACACATTTAAGCTATTTTGTAAGAGTAGAGATTGATTTTTTTCACTCAATAGTTTTTCTCCTAGAGCTTTGATTTCATCATTGAGCGTTTCGATTGTAGTATCTTTTTCTATGATACACGCTTCCGTTTCAGCTTTTGAGCGTCTTAGTGCATCTTCACTATTTTTGAGTTCCTCTAAACCTTTTTGCAATTTTTCATTACTGTCGTGCATTTTCTTCAGGTCATTTTCCATAAGCAACTTGGTTTTTTCAAGATCTCTCATACTCTGTTTTATCATAGCATTTTCGTTTTTAATCCCATCACAGTCCTTCTTGCACTCATTTAAAGCCTTTAGGTATTCTTTAATTTCGTTTTCGAGTTCTTGACATTTGTTGTCATAAATAGATATGTCCGACTGCAGCCCTGCTACTTTTTTCTTTTCCGCTTCCAATTCAGAGTTCAATGCCTGAATTTGATTATTCATTTCAGCAATTTGTTTAGTTTGTTTGTCTACTTGATTGGCATACTGTTTTATTTCATTAGTTAAAGTCCTGATTTCATTTTCTTGGCCTTTAATTTCACTCTTCAAATCAAGAATTTCTTTTTCTAGATGTGCAATATCATGTTCTAATACTTCACATCGCCGAGTCTCAGTTTTTAAATCTTTTCTTAAAGTTTCTATTTCATGCTTTAAATTAGAAACAATTAATTTCAACTGTTCATTTTCCTTAGTTAGTTCTTCGATAATATTTTGGAAATCTGGCTGGGGAGATTTGTCATCTTTTTGATGTTCAGACAGTGACAGTGCATATTCCTTCGATTTCTGTTTTTCTTCCTTTAAACTTTTTTCTAAAATATCCTTCATCTTTTGAAGTTCTTCTAGTTTCATCATTAAATCATCTACTTTATGATTCAGTTTATCTTTATCTTCTTTACAATTTTTCAATTCACTATCCAAATCGTTTATGTTTTTTTTCATTTCCCCATTAAGTAACTTACATTTTTCAATTTCGGAAGTCAATTCTTTGTTATTCAAAAGAGCTTCTCGCAGCTGTTGTTCTAAATTGCTAATATTCTTTTTCAATGTGTTAAGTTCATTTTTTCTTTCTTCATTTTCTCCCTTTTCATTTTTCAATTGGTTCTCTAAACCAGCTATTAAGTTTTCTAAATTTATTTTGTCCTTTGAAAGAACAGATAGCTCATCCTTCAATTTCAAGATATTTTCTAGAGCCTCCTTGAGGTCGTTTTCCAAAGAGTCTTGTATTTTCTTTAAACCTAAAACATCATCTTTTAATGTTTTATTGCCATCTTTTAAGAGACTGAATTCTGATTCGCTCATTTGCAAATCCTGAAGCAACTGACTATTCTGTTTAGTTAATTCTTTTAATTGTTCATCTGCTTTAGTTAGTTTGTTTTGTAACAAATTATTTGCAGATGTGCATTCTTGAAGTTGTTTTTCAAGACCAGACTTGACCATTTCCAACCCAGCGACTTGGTCTTCAAGCTCTTTAATGAGGGACTTGAGATGATCAATGTTGCTATGTAAGCTCGCTATCGAAGCAGCATCTTCTTCTTTAGCAGACTCAGCTTTAAAACTCTCATCTTTCAATTTTTTAATTTCATCATTTAAGTTTTTACTGTTTACTTTTAGAGTTTCCATCTGCGATGTACAATCTGAAAGAGCTCTCTCCAATTCAGCAATAGTTTTCTTAAGGTTGTCGATAGTCTTTGAATTCTCAGCCTTTTCTTTTTCCAGACCATCTATTTTGTTTTGCAGGCCATTTATGACCGCATTCAATTGTGCAATTTTTTCTTGTAACTTGTTCAGTTCCTCATTGCCTTTATTTAAAGAGGCAGATTCTTCGTTAAGCTTTTTAACCGTATCCTTCAGCTGGTCAGATAGTTCATGGTTCATTTTCTTCAGACCTTCCATTTCTTGAAGCAGACCTCTTTTCTCTGATTCTATTCCAGCTAAATGTGAAAGTGTCTCTTCAAGTTTTTCAGAAGTTTTATCCAATTCTTGTTTTAATTTACCTAATTCATTGCGCGTTTGTTGCAGATCTTTTTTTAAGTCTGCTATGGAATCATTTGCACTTTTTAAATCGCCCTCTGCTTCTTTTAATTGCCCCATTAGTTTCTTACTAGACTCTCTCTCTTTTAAAAGTTCTTTTGCCGTTTGGTCAGCTATTTCTTGTAAATTTGCTAATCTTCCATTTAAATTTTTAACTTCTTCTTTTAATTTATTCCCCTCCGCTTGACACATCGTCAAACCATCTTCTGCTGAGATTCTTCTATTCTCTGCATCTTTATACAGTACTTTGAAATGATCTAGGTCTTTCTTCAATTGATCATTCTCAGCTTTTAGAATCGCTAATTCTTTATGACATTTTTCTGCTTCAAGTTTCATTAAATTGATATCGTCACTTAAATTGGACAAATTTGCAATAGATTGTCTTTTTTCCTTCACCAAATCCTTGTTTCTATCTTCAAGTGCTTGTAGCATTTGTTTAAGCCCTGCAATTTCTCCTTGTAGCTCAGAAATAACATCGTTTTTCTTTGCCAATTCTTTGTTTGCATCTTTTAGTTTTTTTTCAAGTTCTTCATAAAGATCCTTGTATTGGCCACCTTCTTTAGACTTTTGATTTAAGTCATCTTTTAAACCTTTGCCTTCAGCTATTGAAGCTCTTAGTTGGCTCTCTGCACCTGTGAGCAGTTTTTCTAACTCACCATTTTTCTTTTTTGCTGTTTCTAACGCATCACTTAATGATTTGCTATTATCTTCGCAGTTTTTTATTTTAGCTAAAGCATCTGCTAATTGTTTTTCCAAAGAATCTGTTTTTTTATTTGCAGCATCAAGTTCGTTTTGATGACTTTTACTGTCATAAGTAACCTTCCTAAGAGTATCTTCTAATCCTTTATTTAACTTATCAATGTCTTCTGCTTGCTGCTTCCATTTATTGAGTTCTGCTTTCACCCCAACGTTTTCAGCTTGGCACTGCCTTAACTGAGCCAAAAGAGCCTCACTTTCTTTCATTGTTTTATCTAGATCTGCCGTTAAATCGCTTATTTTCTTTTTTAATTCATCGATTTTACTACCTGCATTTGAAAGATCATTTTCTAACTGCCTTTTTACATTTTTTAATAAGTCGTTTTCATTCAGAAGTCTTGCTTGTTCCTTATTTAAGTCTGCTATTACTGCCTGCCCTGATTCATGCGAATCTGTCTTTTCATCCAACTGACCTTGTAATTTGTCTAATTTGTTTTTCAAGTCATTGATTTCTTTCTTGGACATTTCACTCCCCTCCATCAAGCTCTTCAACTTGTTATCGCACTCCATTTTCTCATTTCGGAGGTCTCTTAATTCCTTTTTTAATTTTTCAATTTCATCCTTAGCCTTGTTTAGATCATTTTCTTTCCCAATTAATTGCTGTTGTAGATCTTCAATTTTTCCTTTAGAGCTCAATAAGTTTTTTTTAATTTCATCTATATCTTTGAATAATTTTTCCTTCTCTGCATTTAGATCTCCTAATCTTTTTTCCAAAGCTGCTTTTTCACTTTTCAAACCACTTATAACACCTTCTAGTTTTTTGTTAGCATCTTTATGCAGGTCTAGTTGGTTATTTAATTTGTTTAGTTCTTCTTGTAATCCTGATACTTGATCATTACTCATTAACATGGAACCCCTAATGGCCTCTTTATCTTTTATCAAATCATCATTTTTTTTCTTTTCATCATCGAGCGACTTAGCCGTATCTGCCATTTTTTCATCGAGTTCTTTGTTCTTGTCCTGAGCTGCTTTTAGTTGTTGTTGCGAAGCACTTAAATCATCTTTCAGTCCCTCTACCTTGCCTTTTAAAGATTCCACATCGGCACTGAGTTTGTCCCTTTCTGTTTTCAGTCTATCCAAGCTGTCTGATTTTACTTTCAAGTCATCACCTAGCTTTTTGATAACCTGATCTTTTTCGGAGAGTTCGGCTTTAGCCTTATTCAATTCATGGTTTCTATCCTTCAAATCGCTTTCTAGTTTTCCTATTTTAGATTCTAATCCAGCTATGAGCTTTCTCAATTCTCCCATATTTTGTATAGCATCATTTTTCTTTCGTATTTCCTCCAATAAGTGGGCATTTTCAGCATCTTTCTTTTCTATTTTTGATTTTAGATCCTTGATTTCATTGATTAAGTTAAGGATATCTTGCTTTAAGTGTTGGTTTTCGTCTTGGCATCCAGACAGTTGCCCCTTTAGAGTGGTATTTTCTCCCCTAGCACTGTTGAGCTCGTTCAACACTCTGTTCAACTCATTCACCTTGTCTTTTCCTAGACTTTCAGCATTTGCAAGTTCTTTAGTAAGGACTGCTACTTCCTTTAATGCTTCTTCAAGATCTGTGATCTTAGCATTTGCCTTGTTAAGGTCTTCGCGAAGTGCCCCATTCAATGCCTGTTCTTTTTTCAAGCTTGCTTTAGATTCTGATAGTAAAGTTGCTATTTTTTCTATTTCATCTGTAGCTATGAGGTATTTTTCTTTTAGGTCTTGAAGAGCACATCTTAAACATTCATTTTCCCTTTTTAATTTTTTTAATTCATCTTTTTTCATCCTGTAATCACGCATTATATCCGAAAACGATTGCTTGGTAAGTGATATCATTTCTTGAAAATAATCACATTGTTCAGATGTCAATTTATCAACCAGTTCTTCTTCAACTTTCTCCAAACGTATGATTTCTTCTTCTTGAGCACGCATTTTTTTAGCCATTTCTATTTGGGATTCGGAGGACTGACTGAAAAGATCTTTGAAATATTCTTTGTTATCTGTCAGAAGCTCCATATTCTCCTTCATTTGATTGCGAATATTTTCTAATTCATCTATCAGTTCATTGGCAGACAGCAGTTCTTCCTCTTTATGAATCAGTTCTTCTGTTTTTAATCTCAGTTCTTTTCTCATCTCCATCAGTGCTTTGCGCATGTTTTCCTAAGACAAAAATTTTACAACAAAGATTATGACAAACAATTTTTTTTATGAGAAAACCAGACACCATAAAATTTTTAAAGATAACCTTCTCATAAGTATAACAATAATTTTTTCTGTAAAGGAGTTAAAATCAAATAATAAAACTTTACCTTTCATAGAGTATATTAGAGGTAAAACTGAGATCAATTGTTATTTATCATAGAATAATCACAACCATTCTAGGCCTGCAGTTGATCAGTGTATATAGAAAAACATAATACTTCAAACGTCCTCAGGACATTGTTGAATTGGAGTAGTTTAACCAGTGCATTTTTCACATATAAAGTAGTAAAACCATAGTGAGTATACTCTATCAGACAATTATACTATGTTTATCATTTAACATTTTTACTATGTTTATTGAATCAGTTTGTTTTGATAAAGTTAGTATAATGTCTGATAGACAAATGACGATAGTTTTCATTGATTTCACATTTTATTAATATTTTAAAATATATAAAGATTGGACTACGAAAGCCTTTAATAGTGTCTACCATTGCATTAATATAATAATTTCACAAACAAGAACAAGTTTTGATCATCTGTGGATTAAAAAGGTCACTTAGTTTTATTTTATTTCAATACATCTCTAAATTAACAAAAAACTGAATGTGAGTTACTTTTGATGTAACTAAATGATGTCATACTAAATTTTCTTTCCTTTGTTAAATTTTCTTAATCCAAATCTCTGATAATTTTCTTCTCCAGTTGATACATTATTATTATTATAATTTTTTTTATGATAATGGAAGAAAATTGCAAGATTAACATGATAAAACTCTGTTACTTCGTAAATTTTAATGACTTTTTTAATCAACAAATCCATACAGTAAATATAAAATACAGATGAGATAGCGCCAACAGATTGGAATGGTTCATACCAGCATGGCATTAGGAAAAGAAGAGCCACCTCTGACCAAATTTTCTGTGTGAGGACCATTCTTGAAAAAAAGCGAGAATTTAAAACCATGACTCACCACCTTTTTGTACATTTTAAGACAGTGTTTAAGATACACAGAGCTACAAAAAATTAGTATACACCACAATTATCAGACAATTTGGACATGCTGGGGCTCCACCAAACCATCAAATTCTTCCCGCATCCAATCGTTACAATCCAAAATCCTACGTAAAATCCTTGATGCTCCTTATTACGTCACAAATAAA
>NW_027109825.1:715876-718960 GCF_000696795.3 Halyomorpha halys
ATCCTTAACAATCCCTGATAATCCTCCGAGGCGTCTGAAAAGAAAATGGCCACGGGACCTTCTAATTTAAATTAATGTTTGAAGTACCACCAATGAGTGGTTCCTTCCCAAGATTTTCAAGTGTTATTTTGTACAGTTGTAAATTACAATAAATAAATAATTAAAAAAAAAGATACACAGAGCATATCGGCAGAAAGTCTGATGGAAAAATGCTACTAATACATCAAAAATCAGTGGGACAAGGAAGAAAGCGAGACCAAAGCTGAGGTGGTTGGATGATGCTGACAATATCATGGAAGCCAAGAACTGGATGGCGTCAGCACAATACCATGACAATTGCAGGAAGTGGTTGGAGGAGGCCAAGACCCATTTCTGGATTCTAGAGCTGTCATAAAAAACAAAAATACATAAAATAGATATTTGATCTACAGAGAATAAAATAGATATGTGATCTACAGAGAATAAAATAGATATCTGATCTACAGAGAATAAAATAGATTTGTGATCTACAGAGAATAAAATAGATATCTGATCTACAGAGAATAAAATAGATATCTGATCTACAGAGAATAAAATAGATATCTGATATACAGTGAATAAAATAGATATATGATCTACAGAGAATAAAATAGATATCTGATCTACAGAGAATAAAATAGATTTGTGATCTACAGAGAATAAAATAGATATCTGATCTATAGAGAATAAAAAGGCGTTGATGGACACATTTGTTTTGGTTCATACATTAATTTAAAGAGAAAATAGCAGACTTTGTATACAATCTTTACAAACCTGTCTTGTGTCGTAACTCTCGGATAGCTGCTGCATGTGTTCCGTTAGTTTGATAAGTTCGTCTTCTTGGTCAGCCAAAACGCATTTCAGTTCAATCATTTCTTTTTCTAGCATATTTTTCTCCGTTTCAGACATTCGTAGTTCGGCTATTGTTCTTTTCAGAGACTTATTTTCTGCCTGAAGTCTTTCTAATTCCTTACAATTATTCTTCAGTTCATCATATTCCCATTCCATCTTAAAAAGAAATAAATACATTTTAATAATATATAAGTTTCATTTACAAGTATAATCTCAATGATGCAATTTCTTGATTGCTTTTAAAGTAATTATTAATATCATGGTCCGAAATAAACCTTTATTTGTATTTAGGATGAATAAAAAGGGGGGTGAGGGTCGTGGGCACAGAAATTTTTTTATTTTTTGACGCACCCGGACCATCTTCCTTTTATTATATTCCCTTTTATTTGAATTTATCTTCACCAGCACTAGATTACTTGAACTAATATTTTGAACTCTGTGATTTGTAACTTTTCTCTGTTCCTTTGGGTTTCAAATTATCAATAGTCGACTATACAAAGGCAGCTGTTATATTCACAGTATTTTTTAAGGTACAGATTAAAACATTATATAAAAAACAAACCTTCTTTAGTTCGTGGTTTTCTGCTTTGAATTTAGAGTTTTCTATCGTAATACTGTCAAGTTTCAATAAAAGACCTTTCATTCGTTCCTCCAAACCTTGGCCATATTCCAATCTAGGAAAAATAAAAATACTTATCATTCGGTGAGATGTTGAATAAAATTAATATTAGTACATTGTTGGAACAATAAACAGCAATATATGGATCAACACAGGATGGTTACAGGAATACAGGAAGGTTTCCTAGGGTCTTAAGGATAGGAATAAGAATGAACAAGAAAGGTACTGTCTTTGGATATAAGGATAGAGCCAATTTTTCTCGGAATAACAATGAGAGATATGAAAACGTCAGAGAAAATTGAAGATGAATCTTATGAAGAAGTTCATTATAATCTTTTCAGAAATTAATATTGCTGAGACAACCACGATGATGCCATCTAAAAAAAATTCATGGAAAAAGACGAGTTTTTTGGCCAAACATTTGAAGGGGAACTTGGTGTCAGCAGATGCACAACTCCTATTTGAAGTTCAAAACTGGATTGTTGAGCCAATTGATCACATGAGCTGGCGAAGCCTTTAAGATAAGCCAGTCTCTGTGATAGGACATAGTATCACATATGTATATATCTTCTTTCAAAAAATTTATAGAATAGAACCTGACAAATAGAACATATGTTAGAGAATAAAATAAATTTAAATTAAAATGTTATAAACCGCTTAAAAAAAGGTCATTTTTTGTTGCTATTCCAAACCACAGCCACACATCAACCATTTTTCTTATATCTGTTTTAATTAGATTATTAAATAAATAGATTAAACTAAATCTTATGCTAAGATAAGGGACTGAGCTTAACAAAAAGGGAAATTTTCCCCTCTTTGAACAGTTTTTTTTATCTCTCTGAGCCTTACAATTTCCTTGAAAATTATGATTATTCCATAAGATGGAAACCCTGGTAATATTATTTAAACATTTATAATTTATCTGGATAGAAATTAATGTAAATTTGATTCCAGTTATTCCTGTAAGCTTTGTACTTTGAATGAACTTGATGATTAAGCTCATAGTATTTTAATTTGTCTAGCTTTCACATTGCAGTGAAAAAATCATTTATAGAAATCTTTGACGATGTGAGGCAGCAATTCATAAATTTACTTTTTTCTGGAGCTAAGCCATCAAAATAAATTAAATGATATTTTTATATTTTTTATGAATATCTTTAAAATAAAAAAAAACTATTCACTTAACAGTCAGTCTCATTTTTATATTTATTATAAATTTTTTTAAGTTGGTTTGTAAGTAATTAACTGTTAGTTTAATCTTTCAAAATGTTTCAATTTACTTTTGGCTCATAATCCTCCCCGAAGGTTGAAACAGTATTGGCTCCGAGACTTTTTATGAATTGCTGATGGAATTCTGGCAATGGCCAGCTTTTCCATTCAAGTCCTGAGTGTATGTGGCTCAAGCACTCTCATTCAATCTCCACCACTAGCCCTCAATACCAGTGAGGCTGGACAGAAGCGCTAGGATCTCTTGGAGCCCGGCTTTACCTTCCACACAGGCTGGAAATATTTTATATAGGTGCAAATGTGTTTATTTTATTGTTATTTAAATTTTATTTTCTTTGTCTTTTATATAAGTTATTTTATTTTTATAA
>NW_027109825.1:719130-725606 GCF_000696795.3 Halyomorpha halys
AATTTTTTTCTTTTAATTTAGTGAGTACTATTGTTATTAGTTACATTTTTTTTCTTATATTTCTGCATATATTGTTTTAATTAATATTTGAACAATAATACTTAATGTCTTTTATTTGTAGCAGATTATTTAACTCTCTTCAATAAATTACATTTATAAAAACTTTTGGCTCAGTTTTCTTTTTTTTTTTTTGTATTTTTTTCTTTTTATATTTTGTAACTTGCAAAATATGTGACATTATCTCTAAAATGATTAAAGTATTTTTTAATTTTATTTTCCATCTATCTTAATCTCTACCCAAAAAAAAAAATTAAAACTCGAAACTCATGCCGAGTTTTTTTTTTTAGTTAGTATTTTTTACTTTCACTTACGTGTATGTGCATCATGTAGTAAGAGGAAGTATTGCAATTGTGCAAAATTTGCCATGGATACGATATTTATTTATCAATGGTTCATTCATGAATAAGGGTCGTTGCCATGGCAATTTTAGCTATTAGTTTCAACTGATGCTAATTTTTGCCCATCTCTGTGTGTAAGTCTTAAAATTGTCCAACCGGAAGCGATACTTTAGATATAAGATATATTTTAGGATTTTTTAAAAAACATCTCCAAAGGTTTTCATCAAACCCAGTGAATCAATGTATAATTAAACATCTTTGATAAGTCATTGAAATGGTCTAACAGAGCTTAAATGATCGATTAAAAAAGAAAATTCCCCTAAAGCTTCTTTTATTTTGCTTATTTGAAATAAATATAACCAGTTTCGATACTTAGCAATAATAAACAATGGATAAATGTGAAATATGGAAGAATTTGAAAATAATAAAAGGAAAAAAAGGATTAGAGACACATAGGTTCGTTATGATTTATAAAACTAATCTTGGCAGAAGCAGTGTTGATGTTTGTTATTTTTACCTCAAAAAACACTAAAATACAAATTTTTATTGTAAGCAAAAGTTGTGTGATGGGTGCCTTGCACCAGATTTTTTCTTTTCTTTTGTACATCAAAATTTTTCTGTTTGATTTTTTAATTACATTTTGTTTTTTATTTTACTTATCAAGCCAACCCTATTCTGTATATATCTAGTCTATAAAAGAAGTAAATAAATAACTAAAATAAAAACAATTTAAACAACAACAGCAGCCGAAAATATTGATTATTGAGTAACCATTTAGTAGGTTGTGGATTCTTATTTTTTTTTCTTTGTTATAGATAAATTCATTAAAACAGGCCCAAGAAAACATCTTATAGATCGAAGAAATACCTTTTAAGGAGGAAATCTTTTTCAATCATTAGTTCTTCTAGCCTATTTTCAACAGTGAAACATTTCTGAGAAGCTGATTTAAGTTCTTCCTTTTGCTCATCATAAAATAGTTTTTGATCTGTGAGTTCTTTTACTAGAAGCCTTAAGTTGTCTATTTCTTCCCTGTGGCTCGGCATATTACATAAGCATTCCTCCTGAAAATTATTTACTATTATGTAATTATCTCATATAAAAAAATAAATAAATTTTTATTGCTACAACCCATCAAAGGTCAGGGGTACAGTACTTTGTGAGGAGTACTGTTAATAGACCAACAGTCGTGCAAGGATATGATTTGGTTAGAATCACGCTCAACT
This sequence comes from Halyomorpha halys, assembly GCF_000696795.3. NCBI lineage: Eukaryota > Metazoa > Arthropoda > Insecta > Hemiptera > Pentatomidae > Halyomorpha > Halyomorpha halys. The sequence continues at coordinate 720,752 of NW_027109825.1, forward strand.
GCCAGATTTTTACCCACTTTATGAGGCTGGGTGCACCCCAGAGGCTCATGGCTACAGTGAAACAGAAAATAATCATCTGCTACAGCTGGATTAAAACCAGGGTCCTTGGAGTTAGTAGCACAATGCCTTTCAATGAGCTATCCATTCCCATATTTTACTATAAAGTAAAATTATTTGCTATTAAGTAGAAGTTTAATCTTCGATGCCTCTAAAGCTTTAAAATATAGATAAGTCAAATATACATTTTACTTCTATATTATACAAGTAAATAATAAAAATTAAAGTCTGTACCACTACAACCCATGAAGGGTCAGGGGTTCAGTACTTTGTCAGGAAGCACTGGTACAAGACCAACGGTTGTACAAGGAGGTGATTTGGTCAGAATCATGCTCGACCGCCAGATTTTTACCCAATTAAGGGAATCCGATTTAAAAGGCTGAGTGGACCACAGAAGGGCTCCAGAACCCACAGGAGTTGACTCACGGCTACAGTGCAACAGAAAACAATTTTAACATTAACATTGCGTTTCAAGAGGGAATCGCTAATGGATATGCAGTCCATTAAGTTCTTTTCTGTCAAATTGTGAAGAACCCACATATCACTTCAAGAAACATATCCCGCAGCCCCCAAAAGTTTGAGAGACTTTCATGAGATATGTTAAGCGTTTCTGCGATATCCTGTGTCGTAGGGTGAGGGTTGTCTGTGACCAATGCTTGAATTTGGTCATCATCAACAGTTAAAGGACGACCTGAGTGCTTTGCATCTTCCAAGTCAAAATTTCGGGTCTAAACCGAGCAAACAACTTACAGATGGCGCTTTCACCTAAGGCATCATCACAATACACACTGAAAAATGTGGTAACCGTCTGTGCAGCTGATTTTCTTTTTTGGAAATAAAAAATCATTAAATGACGAAAATGAATTTTTTTCTCTTCCATTTTGAGCAAACAAAATACCACTTAAAGATAATGAATCTTGGTTGAAACTTGTGCATAAAAGCACCTTAACTAATTTTTTTTTTTTTTTTAGAATATTTAAACATTATGGACCAAGTAAAAATGATTTTATAAATACAGAGAGGATTAAATTGAAATAATGAAAAACGCTATGAACTTATTTTACAATCCAATAGATTTCTTAATTTGAACATAGAATTGTCTAGTGGAAAGGTGTCAATAGATGGCATGAATGAAGTAAAGGAGGAATTATATTATAAATATGATATGATGTGGAAATACCTGGGTTACCCTATGCTGCAACTTGGCATCATCACAGGTCAATGTTTCCATAAAGGCTACATCACTAGCCTCTTTTTCTTTTATCAAATTATACAATGCATCTAACTTGGTTGCAGGGAGCCCTAAAGCTGAGGCCTTTTGGAGAAAAAATATGTTATTAGATTTTAAAATAATTATATTCTTTATTCAGTCAGTATGAAATTAAACATTTTGCTTTTATATTAAATTCTTTTGTGTATGCTAAAGATCAAGGTAAAAGTACAAACTCACTCTTTCAGCGATGATCTGGCATAATTCATAGGTAGGTATGTAGTTTCCATACAAAGTTTCCTAAAATAAAAATTATTTTTTGAATTAAATTATGTTATTATTTATTTGTTAAAAAACAGTGGGGAACAATAAACCTTCATTCAGATATGAACATGCAGAACTGTTGCAGAAAATTCAATATATGATAGTGTAAGTGAGTCAAGAAGGCTATTGGGAGTAAGAGAGATGAAAGACCTGCACGGGAGAAAAAGCTCACTCTTAGCTTGGCATTATAAGAAGAAAGAATGTGCACAGAGCAAATTTTGCCTTAATGGTAACGTCCAAACATAGGAAAGACACATGTTAGAAACTGTATTAGCGTGAGTCTTTTGTTATTTTGTATGTTTATGGAGGGGGAAATAATGTTTTCATGGACAATTGTTTGTTTTTATCCCCTATATAACATACAATGAAAATGAGAATCAATTATTAGCAATTTAAAAGTCAATACTGCAGTGTGAATCACTTTACTTTTTATCCGCACCTTAACCAGGGAGTGTTCCTAGAATAATTCATGATACTAACTTTAATAAAAAATTAAAGTATTCATATTTTGTATTTATACATATCCTATTTTATTCAATGTATAAATAAATGTTCGTCTAAAAACCAAATTTTTACATTTACTACAGAATAAAATATCTAAACTATTCCCTCTATATAGAGCTGTCAGAAAGGGAGACAGACTTAGTCCTCTCTTATTTATTATTTTGATGAAGAAGGTTCATGAGGTAAGCAAGACAGTCCTTGTACAGTGTCTCCTATATGCATATGATATAATCCTAATTAGGTAGAAAAGCTACAACAAGCACTGAAGGAATGGAAGGAGCTATGGGAAGCATTTTCATCCAGAACTCAAAAAGGGAGGTCCTAGTTTTCTTAAAGAATGAAGAAGAAAGTGTTGAAGTGCTGTGTCAAGGTGTTAATGAATACTACTACATCACAGTAATAATAAAAAGGTATGATAGAATTCATCAAGAAATTGCCAATAAAAGCATTAATGTATAATCCTGAAGTAGAAAGAGATGTAAAAATGCATAGCTTTATGCGAACAGTTCCCAAAAGGTGGTCCATAGCTCAGACGTGGGCATTGAAGCTTTGCTTGTGGGCTGTGGCAAGGTCCGGCTGTACAAGTAAAATATTTCCTAAATAAATGAGAAATTTTACAGCAATTTTCAGTAAATGGGAAGGGTCAAGTATATTTGATGACTAAAATTGTTTAATTATAGTTTAAATTAATTATTTTAACCATTTTAGAGAATGGGTTCCCATTTGGACCTGTCACTCAGGCAGTAAGTTCAGGTTAGTGGACTGCTGACTTCTGCGAGAACTGTTACAATATACCTACTGATACGTTGGAGAGAGCTGGGTGATGCTTAACAGGCATGTAAGCTGAATCATCGATACTAAAAGGAAATTCTTGCATAGAGCAGGAAGAAAAATAAGGTGAGACTACATCAATAAAAAGATCGAGGAGAGATCAGAGATGACTCCAGAGAAAAGTCATGAAAAACAGACAGTTTTAATGATATGGGTATATTTGTTTTAAGTGGATGAAGATAAAGAACCCTGGATGGTAATAAATGGAAGACCGACAGGTAAAAGACCACGTGGTCATCCAAGGATCTTCTATTAGGTTTACATTAAGAGGATTTGGAGTAATAGAGAAAAACTGTGCAGAAATGAAGCAGCTGAGCAGGGACTAGGAAGATAGGTAACACTGGATCAAGACCCATCTGTATCAATAATGGCTTAAAAAGGCAAGCTGATGGTCACTGGAGGTAAGAGACATAATCAAGAGACTGATGGGTCATTGTGCCGAAGCAAAGAAAGTTAAAAAGTTATAGACTCTAAAGAGGTAATCGACTAATGCTCTATGGGCTTCAAAAACTGATTGGAAGTTGGTAATGAACCAGGTATGTGGGTGACAGAGACTGCACAGTGCATCTTCAGGAGGTGGAAGTATTGTCAAAAAGGATAAAAAGCTATGCAAGAACCCAAGGCTGCACTACAGTCACCTCGCTATAAATAGTTCCTACTCTATTGTACTCTACAGTATGTACAGTACTGCTGTATGCATCTGAGGCAAAGTGACACTGAAAGAAATATAGAAAAACTCAAAGCATTTGTTCATCATTTATTTATAGATGCTTGAAAAGAATACTGGCATTCACTGATCTGAAATTATTTCCAATAAAGTACTAAGGCAGAGGATTAACCTCAAGCCAACGGAGGAACTGATCTAGAAAAGAAAATGGAAGTGGATTGGTAATATTCTTAGGAAGCCTGACAATACCATTTAGGATTGGTAATATTCTAAGGAAGCCTGACATACCATTTATGATTGGTAATATTCTAAGGAAGCCTGACATACCATTTAGGATTGGTAATATTCTAAGGAAGCCTGACATACCATTTAGGATTGGTAATATTCTAAGGAAGCCTGACATACCATTTAGGATTGGTAATATTCTAAGGAAGCCTGTGGTCAGTAGAATACTGGGACTTGCATCAGGTTTGAAGGAAAGTTAACAGATTGTGTTGAAGGGGGGTAAAAATATAAAATAGTAAATAACTATTTAATAGATGTTGACGTTTCTACCAAAATTGTAGGACAACTTCAGGGTTACTTTGAGGATTGACACATAACCATTCATTAAATATGTTAAAAATACTAGACTTATTTAATTAAACCACCATCCTACACTCTTCACCAAAATTATAATTACTGCCAACTATTCAGTGTTTATTTGTTTTTTTTAGTTTTAGTGAATTTGAAATATTTAGAAACAATTCATTCAAAAGATATATCATGAAGTATTGAAGTATATAACATAATAAAACTTGCTGCTTTGGTGATTTCTTCTTTCAAAAGATCCGAGCGTTCTGTTTCTGACAACCCCCAAGCTCTGACATCAGTGCATGAATTGTAAGTCTTCAATCTGCCATGACTTCTTTTCCTTTTTAACCTCCATTCTCTATAAGAACATGGATTGACTCTGAAGATATGTTCTCCTCGGTGAAGGTATGTAGGCATACCTACTGGTTTTTCTTCACCTGATGTTGGGTACTATACACTATAAAAATAAGTATATTAATTTCTTTAAAAAAAATTATACAATATTGTATAAAATTCATCCCAATCACAATCAATATTAAACATATCTTGATCTACACTCCTTAATCCTGTCTATAAAACTACTTTATTCTGCCATTGTTGCAGAATAGGAACATAATTTTAAAAACTGTTGACAATCTTAATGATTTTTTAGTATAAGCAATTTTTTTTTCATTAAAATATTATAATAA
>NW_027109825.1:726602-728637 GCF_000696795.3 Halyomorpha halys
AAATAAATATTTTGTTATTTGTATTCCTAAAAGTTTAAGTTTCTGATTTATGAATGTCAAGAAGTATTATTTTTATAATAATTCATAATGTACTGTAATATAAAAATATTTTTTTAGTATTATTAATTGTTACAACATAGTTGTTTTATATTGATAATTCAATTACAACTGTTACATTTTTTTTTTTATGACCTGATGACATTTTTTTACTTAATAGTACATCTGTACAACTTTATTAAAAAAAAAACATTCTACTTAACGATTTTAAGAACATTAAATAAACAGACAACGATATTTAATGTAGTTCATCTGTAGCTGAGAGAGTTGAGCCTCATATTAGCAACCTGTAATTATGATTTGAGCAGATTTACTTTTAAGTGATTACACTGTATGATAACTTTACCACCCCACTCTGATTAGAATAGGTTTGTTATCGGTAGGATAACCCCCCTCCTCCCCTCTCAGTGTATATCAGAAATGACCAGGTATAGAGTAATAAAAAAATAAAGGTGTTAAGTTAAAATTAAGTAAGCATTAATGCAAAGATTTAGAACTTTGTCAAATGAGTCTCAGACAATAATATGCGAATCAAACATGATTTCAAGATTGTGGAAGAATTTCCCTTTTTAGGGAAATCACGAAATTATGTGGAGTAAAAAAGGAAAATAATTCAAATAGGGAAAATTTTCCATTTTATTAAGCTCAGCGCCTTATTTTATGACAGTATATAGTTAAATCTATGTATCAATAATCAAGCAAAACATATATCAAATACTTAGCTAATGTACACAATTATAATCAGCTAATGTAAACAATCATAATCAGATGATGGACACAATGTTAATCAATTGATGTACAGTTACAAGGGATCTGTTCTAGCAACCACTTCTGACCGTCCGGAAGTATACAGAGCATGCGTAGTACGGTTTTTCCCTCTTAAAACCTGTACTGCACATGCTCCGTATATTTCCAGACAATCAGAAGTGGTTGTTGGAACGGACCTGAGGTATGTTCAAACAACCCCTTTTGACTGAAAAACTGCACAGGTTTTGGAAGGGAAAACCTGTACTGCGCATGCTCACACATTTCTTAACAATCAAAAGTTGTTAGAACAGACCTATAGTGTTTACTTTAAAATTTCCTTTTTTAAAATAAGACTTAAAAATTATTATCGAAAAAACTTATAACTTAATAGATCGACTTCAAATTTTAATGAAAAATCTGTTCCCTCCATTACGGGTGTCGGAACAATTTTTTAGAATTTCTGTTAAATAGTTTATTCCCATATCACAGCCCTCGAAGATTGGAGTCGTAATTGGAGGATTAAGATAAATTCCAACAAATCTCATCAAATCACCTTTACCCTTCGTCGTAAACCTACTGACTGCCCTACAGTTTCATGATGTTACTCTTACCCCTGTCGAACAGATCCGCTACCTTGGACTACATTTGGACAAGCGATTAACCTGGAATCCTCACACCAGACTGAAAAGACAGGAAACTGCACGTCGATTTCGACTATTACAGCACTTACTAGACAAACGGTCTAAACTTCCAACACAATACAAAAGACTGATCTACATGACTGTAATAAGGCCAATCTGGACATATGGAGTTGAGCTTTGGGGCTCCACTAAACCTTCGAATTCTTCTCGTATTCAATCCTTACAATCCAAAATCCTTCGTAGAATCCTCAATGTTCCTTACTTTGTCACAAATAAAATCATACATAAAGACCTTATTGTTCCCTATGTAACCGATCTAGCCCGAACCAGATATCACTTCCTCAAACTCTCTAACCACTGAAACCACTGCAAGTTTCTACTCTTGCATCCTCTTTCATTCCTGACAATCCTCCGAGGCGCCTGAAAAGAAGATGGCCACGAGACCAGCCAATGTAAAATGTCATTAGAGTGCTACCAATGGATAGTTTCTCTACACGCCTGTAACACTCCAATTTAACTTAGATCAGATTTACTAAATGTATTACAATGTACAGTGGTAAATAGCAATATATAAATATTAAAAAAAAAAA
>NW_027109825.1:729466-738230 GCF_000696795.3 Halyomorpha halys
ACGCTTTAACATAGATCATGAATACCCCTAATATAGTCTCTAGTCACATTTACACTCTAATATACAATATTTACACAATCGACCTGAGGATCCCTGAGCCCACTTTATACCCCACGTGTGAGGGGTAGGGCAGAGCTCAAAAGATCCCAGTGCATCACTGGTAGTGAGCCAGTGGAGGCTGAGCAAGTGCGCTAAAGCCGCAAACACTCAACTTGCGTGGAGAATCTGACCATTACCAGAACTCCAATGAAATAAAATTAGCACGTAAGTCGGTCCAGTAATTCAAAAGTTTATTGAGGACAAATAATCGAAAATTCCCTGTTATATATAGATAGATTATTATTACCATTATATATAACTACAACGAACCGATTCCACAAACAAATTCAGTAGAATATCTAGGACTAATTTTCGATGGAAGGGTGACATGGGGTCTTCGTGTGAAGATTACGGGGCTTACGTTAAATAAGCTCGTAAAGCTCCTTTTCTCTATATTTCACAAATGATCTGTCCTACTTACTCAAACCCATTTGAACATAAGCTTCACAAGTATACGGGACAGCAAAAAAAAAAAAACTCACGTAAACAAAATTACAATTACACAATCCCCATGGCGAGTCAGTAACAGAACACAGTGCACTGACTTATCCATACCTACTGTACAAGGCCACATTAAAATATTAAAGACAATTCATGATAAACTCTATCACTACACCAATAGACGAACACGGTCCAAAGATTAAAATGAAGCTGGATGAGGGATCTCCTTAGCTAACTAATGAAATCAATTAGTCAAGAGTTACTAATAGGTACCAGTATCCATCATGCCATTTTGTTTTTGTACAATATATCACATTTACTGGCTGCCTGTATCACCATCCTCACTGCATAGTCACGTCAATGAAAAGAATATTCGATAAATAACTATCGATTATATTCTTATCATGTTTAAATTGATAATCATATAAACTAATTTAGGAAACCTTAAACGCAACATAGGAATACATTACAAAATTAGTCCTAATAAATTAGTAGGCTAATTCAGTGACAACTTTTTTTAGCTAATTGTTAACAACTAAGGACTTACGAAGTCAATGGTTTTGGCAAATCGTGGTGAAAAAGTACCTAACCTTCTATTGTATCACTAAGCTAATCCATATGGTTAATTATAATTAGTTTTATAGAATTTAATTTAATTATTTCATAAATAAGTATGGAATAAACAGTAACTGTATTTATTTTTTAAAAATATTTGTATTAACTTACATTTGTAATGGATAAATACTTATAGCTTTAAGGAGACGTTAGTAAGGTGCTGCGTCCAATAAAGATAACACAATAAGCTTAATCTTATTTTTAATGGGTTTTTCCATTTTGGAATAAGGTTAAGCGTTCATGAAGAGTTTATTATTTCTTATGTGTTTATTGAAATTTCTAACTGTACATAATAAAACATTCAGTAAATTTGATGTAGGTTTATAATGGAGTCATATAGGCGTGTAGAGAAACTACCCTACAATTAGTAGCACTCAAATAACGTTTTTACATTAGATGTCTCGTGCCCATCTCCTTTTCAGACGCCTCGGAGGATTGTCAGGAATGGAAGACGAAGCAAGGTTAGACACTAGTGGGTTTGGGTGGTTAGGGAGTTTATAATGGAAGGAATGATGTCTAGTTCGGGTTAATGGAATATTAAGTTCGTTATGCATGATTTTATTTGGGACAAAGTAAGGAGCATTGAGGATTTTATGAAGGATTGAATACGAGAGGAATTCGAAGGTTTAGTGGAGCCACAAAGCTCAACTCCATATGTCCAGATTGGCCTTATTACAGTCGTGTAGATCAGACTTTTGTAATCTGTTGGAAGTTTAGACCGTTTGTCTAGTAAGTGCTGTAATAGTCGAAATCGACGTGCAGTTTCCTGTCTTTTCAGTCTTGTGTGAGGATTCCAGGTTAATCGCTTGTCCAAATGTACTCCAAGGCTGGACACTAGTGGGTTTGGGTGGTTAGGGAGTTTATAATGGAAGGAATGATATCTAGTTCGGGTTAATGGAATATTAAGTTCTTTATGTATGATTTTATTTGGGACAATGTAAGGAGCATTGAGGATTTTACGAAGGATTTTGGATTGTAAGGATTGGATAAGAGAGGAATTCGAAAGTTTAAGTCCAGATAGGTCTTATTATAGTTGTGTAGATTAGTGTTTTGCAATGAATTGGAAATTTAGACCGTTTGTCTAGTAAGTGCTGTAATGATCATTAAATTAAATTGAATTATTAAATCCAAAGGTTGAGAATTCTTTCATTAATTAAACACGAAGATTGCAACTATTTATCTGTTGTTAGTTCTAAAACCATGGAAACTAAAAACAAACGTGTTTGGATGCAGTCCAAGTGCCCTATGATCTATGCCTAAACACCTTCACTCAACGGATCGGCCACAAATTCGGGACAATTTGTACCAGCCAATCCAAATAACTTATGTGGATAAGTTAAGCTTGCGCGAATTTGCCGAAGTAGCAGCACCTATAAGTGTTTCGGATTTAGGTAAGAGGTAAATGTGTGGAGTCGACTCAACTCCTATGACTTTAACCATTGTCATTTTCGATCAAGAATAGCTTTTTTGAAAGAGATCCAGACTTTCTAAGACGACAGGAATGTCAAAAAAGGATTGAATTTTTTTCGCCTCGAAAACCAAGAACTAGTGTCATCACTAAAGTCTGCTAGAAGAAAGATGGGTTATAGAAACTGACAATTATGGCGTATAACAGGGTTTAAAAAAAAAAAAGAAGACCTTTTTATCAAATATAAGATTTCAAAGGACTGTGAATATTTTAATCCTATTTAATACTCACCAATACTTAATAATCCCTTTAGAGTATTCTCTAAGATTGTTTAATTCCGTTGACTTCTTTAAAAAAAAACCTCAGTTTAGTCATTTGTTTCAAAGAAGAAACATGACTTGTGGAATAATTAAATATGAAGGGGAAGGTGACCTTGAGCGCAGCGTTGGTTTGAAAAAATTAGGTGTGGAGATACGACGTTGGAAAGGAAGAAGGGCTTAATGGATTTTGATGAGGTTCTGCAGGAAGCGATTGTGTCAAATCCGTCCACAAGCACTCGCAAACTTGGCAGGGAGTGTGGTGTGTCGAAAGATACTGTCAGTCGCCATCTACTCTCCATGAGGAAGGTGAAAAAGAGCAATAGACTGGTCCCTCACGAACTTACTCTTCAGCAATCAGCTTAGAGCTTTGTGACAAAAAGTTTAAAGAACTTCATGGGTTCAAGAACTCCTGCATCATCCACCATATAGTCCAGACCTCGCCCCATCGGATTACTACTTGTTTCGATCCATGGCCCACTTCCTTCAAGGGAAAAAATTAGATAATTTTGCGTAAGTTGAAATTGCGGTCCAAGTCCAAGCCATCACAAAGAATGGTATCAGTGTGGGATCGAGCAATTGGCAAATGACGTTAGATAATAATGGACAATACTTTGATTATTAATTGTATTTTATATCAATGAAATAATAATACTTAGATGAAAATTGACATTTTTTTAAAACTGGATTTAGTGAATGACACAAATTCTTCCTTATTAAAATACAATAGTTTATTTCATATCATCAGCAACGTTTCGGGAGATTTCCCCCATCTTCAGGCTACTAAAAAACAAATTCAACAAAACCATAAACATGCGCTTACAACAACACTAATAGATCATATACACTCAAAGAACTATTTACTTGATAACAAAAACCTATATATAACATATAATTTTCTCCTTTATTGTCATTCTTGCTAATATATTATAATATTAATGTCATTTAATGAATAAAACTTGTTACTAGTCATACATTTTAGGAGAATAATTACCTCCCTGAAGGTTATCTTCCATTATGATAACAACCATATAGACTATAAAATAATTTTCTCCTACCTCCATTACCACAAAGATGAACAATGAAAGCTAAAATTAACAATTTTTCAAAAACCATTTCTATTCTATTTATTATATAACATTATTTGTAAGCGCATATTGTTAGTTGTAAGCGCATGTTTATGGTTTTGTTGAATTTGTTTTTTAGCAGCCTGAAGATGGGGGAAATCTCCCGAAACGTTGCTGATGATATGAAATAAACTATTTTTGTAATAAGGAAGAATTTGTGTCATTCACTAAATCCGGGTTTAATTCCATAAGACTCTTCCAGTAAAAAGATTATTAAGTTTAGTCATTTTTTTTTTTTTTATTCGCCCCATTATTTTGAAGAATAATTTTAAAGGTTAGAGTTTATACTATAATTTTAACAGAACTCAATTGATGAACACATACTGTTGGACAGATTTAGTATAGAAACATTTCTTAATTTTGGAATAAATACAATTTTTTTGTGGAATTGTATGATTAAGTATATATCCAACTTGATGAATAGAATAAATGTACATTTTAAACCTGTTTTCCATATACATCCCTAATAATTACGAAAAAACGTTAATTCAGTAAACTCTTACTAGAATTCATCAAATTAAAACCCATTTAGAGTGAGTGGTTGAGACCATTAACTAGATGTAATTGATGTTATCTGATTATATCGTGAGACATGAGATCTGTCTACATTATGCATAACAACTACAAATTACTTCATTGGCCAGCTGTACTCTAGCACTGTAGCTGCCAAGTATCTGAGCTTTGTCGATATGGAAATAATCAGGAAAAAAAGGTATCATCAAATATAATATATTTGTATCATTTGTGTAATATAAGCATTGGATGGTATATCGGTAAGGGGTGTCAGGGGGTTAAATAATTCTTAAAAAGGCAATCATTACCCCGTCATTGGTCGCTGCGTGAGAATTTCACTCACGTTAATAGTTTTTCGGGTCTGGGAACTGCTAAGGGAGACTGTAGTTCCCATCTTCCTGGAATCTGTAGTTCACAGTCTCTTCCTTCTATACCTCGCCCCTCATCACTCTAGGAGCTCTGAGTAAGCGTCCACCCCTCTTTCCCTGACAATATACGCTTCTCATGAGACATTATCTCACGCGTGACTGAGAATGCTATATATTCAAGTCGTCAAGATTTTTTTAACGCGCCAAATGTATTTAATCCATAAAAATGTTTTCTTCACGAGGAAAAAAATAGCAGAACTAGGGAAAGGTTTTAAGAGGCAGGAACTTCATTAGGTGCGTATGTATTTCGATATTAAAAGTATGATTCAGGTTTAATGCGTGTTCAGATAATTTAGATGCAAGTGGATTACAGGAGTTGATGGAAGTTTTGTGCTGGGAAATGCGGTTCTTTTGTTATTTCGATATTATAAGTGTATATCAGGATGGTTCTAATAGCAAAAATTTGTCTTTTCATGTTTTAACCTCATCGCTGCGCCATGCCCACTATTACGGAGGGATTTTGCGCATTCTGTCCCAGAAGAGCGAATAAAAAAACAAAGTATTGCCATCAGTGCATAAGACAAATATGTCCCTGTCATTCAGCGTTCACTTGCGCAAGATATTTCACTTCACTGACCTCATCCTCTACCATCTTATATAATTTTTTTTTTTTTGTAGATTACTTATAATATGACAGATTTCAAGAAGAAATTGTAAAACAAAAATAAAATAAAATAACTTTTTTCAGAACGGTACAAAGGAAAAAGAGCTTCACCAAACTGGTTCGAAACCAAAGCTTGAGGGACTATATCCAAGATTACTGCAACAGCACTTCTATTCATGGTATCAAGTATCTTGGAGAGACCGGCCGTCCGCTGGGGGAAAGGTAAGGACTTCATTCATAACAATAATAAAATAATAATAATTACCCTCATTAATAAATATCCTAGCCTAAAGTAAAAATAATTAAAAAAATAAAATTTATAAAATCTATAAAAATCCAAAATTAATAACTCAATTAAGCTTCGATATGCAGTTGATAATACACCACAATTTATTTGTGATTTAATGATTTTAAAACGTTTCAGCCTAGTAAACCATCCTCAGGTTCAAAATCGCTAGTTACATGGCGTTATTTTAGAAAAATTATTTATAATTTGATAATAGTAACGCTACCTAACGTAAAGATTACCAGAGTACAAGAGGATGGATTGATAAGCCGAAACGTTGTTAATGAAATAATATAATAGTAATGGAGTATCATCAGCCCATCTTAGCTTAATTAACTAATAAATAATAATTAAAGTTGTACATCCACTTTGTTTGTGGATGCTTTGTAATTTCACAAAATAGATTCTATTTTTTTTATTAAAATTTGAAAATCATTCCATAATTAAATTTGGAAAAAATAATACTTTTTTTGACACACGTTATAAAGAAATTTAAACTATATTTATAAATTCATTATACAAACATAGATTATCACAAAATATATTAATTATATACAATTTATAATAAGAATAATTATGATTATGTTTTATAACTAACAAATAAATAATAATCAAGCTAATAAATGCTTAAATTCTCCGGTGGATTAGAAATTTACATAATTTTGCCAAAATAAAGCATTAAATAAATTTCTCGTTTTTTTAGAAGAAAACTGGCTGTTATTTCAACTATACTAATTAAAGAATATTCGTTAAAATATTGCTTTTTTAACAGAAAAAATGCTACTATTTTAACTATACTACAGAAAAAATGTAGTTATTTTAACTGTAATACAGGAAAAATGCTATTATGTTTAACTATACTAAAGAAAAAATGGTGGTGTGTGTAACTATAATAAAGAAAAAATGCTGGTATTTTAACTATAATATAGAAAAAATACTGCTATTTCAACAATACTACAGAAACAATGCTGTTATTTTAACTATGCTACAGAAAAAGTGTTGTTTTTTTAACTATACTGCAGGAAACATGGTGCTATTTTAACTATGCTACAGAAACAATGCTGTTATTTTAACTATACTACAGAAAAACGTTGTTATTTTAATTATACTACAGGAAAAATTCTGCAATTTTAACTATACTACAGAAAAAATGTTGTTATTTAAAGTAAACTATAGGAAAAGTGTTGCTATTTTAACTATACTACAGAAGCAATGCTGTTATTTTAACGATACTACAGAAAAAATGTTGTTATTTTAAGTAAACTATGGGAAAAGTGTTGCTATTTTAACTATACTACAGAAGCAATGCTGTTATTTTAACTATACTACAGAAACGATGCTGTTATTTTAACTATATTACAGAAACGAAGCTGTTATTTTAACTGTGCTACAAGAAAAATGCTGCTATTTTAACTATACTACAGAAAAAATGTTATTTCAAGTATACTACAGAAAAATGTTGTTATTTTAACTATACTACAGAAACAATGATGTTATTTTAACTATACTACAGAAACAATGCTGTTATTTTAACTATACTACAGGAAAATGCTGTCACTTTAACTGTACCTCAAAGGAGTATCCTTGGTCCTATCCTTTATACCGTTTTTAGAGCTGACAATCCCATCCTAACACTATCTATCCCCACCGCGTATGCCGACGTCACATGTCTGTTGTCAGTGAATAATGATCCTTTCATTGTATCCCAAACCCTCCAATCCCTCATCACCATCCTCGATGAATGGTGCCAAACCTGGAGGATTAAAATGAATTTCAATCAAATCACATTTACCCTTCGTCGTAAACCCATACTTTCTGTCCCACAGTTTCCTTTAATAATACCCCACTTGTTCCCGTCTAACAGATCCATTAGTTAGGACTACTTCTGGACAAATGACTGACTTGGAAACCTCTTACAAGAATGAAACTGCAGGAACTGCTCGTGATTCCCGACTATTATAACACTCACTGGACAAACGGTGTAAACTACCAATACACTACAAAAGACTGATTTATATGACTATAATAAGGCCTATCTGGACTTATGGAGTTTTGTGGCTCCACTAAACAATCGAATTCCTATCCAATCCAATCCTTATGTCACACATCAAGTCATCCATAATGGTTCCACATGTTGCCGATTTGGCCAAAACCAAATACTAATGATAAACTTCCCAACCCCCACAAACCCATTTATTTCTAACCTGGCTTCTCCTTCATTACTGAATAATCCTTCTAGGCGTCTAAAAAAAAGATGGTCTCGAGATCTTCTTCTTTAGAAATATCATTGGAATTCCATCAATGAGTAGATTCTCTACATGTTTGTATCTGGAAATTTATTAGTTGTATATAATTTTTCACAGTTGTAAATAAAAATAAATAAATTATCTCAAAAAATTAACTATACTACAGAAAAAATGCTGTGATTTTAACGATCGACGCCTTCCCTGAAAACAAGATATGAACATCAAACTAACTCATACCTACGCAAGGTTAACAATGCTGTATCCTATCCTAAATAAAAATCAAGATTAAAATCAGAAACAGCTACTATTATTTTTAAAACAATTCTCAGGTCACTGCTGATGTATGGCTGTGAAGTCTTGGGAGCGGCATCCATTACTAAAAGGATAAAAATTACAATCTTTTCTAAATAAAGTCGTAAGAATCGCAGTTAATGCTCCTTGGTTCATAAGAAACAGCCAATTGCATCGCGCATTACAGAGACAATAGACGGTCAGCAGGAGAGGATTAGCTAAACTCTCCGCTTGACGCCCTGATGAAGACCCGAAACTCAGGTCGAAACGTCGGCATAAATAAATATTTTTTGTTTATTTATGTCGTTTCTTTGCTGACCCCACCCCCCAACCATCTTCTCCAATCAGTAATCTACGGTCAACTATCTACACCTCATTATTAATATTTT
>NW_027109825.1:741485-747837 GCF_000696795.3 Halyomorpha halys
GCTCTATTGTGGGTCCGTTGCTTGTATAAGTTTTTATATACCTCGCACCCTCTGTAGTTCGCCGGATGGTTTTTCGTGCACAGTGCACATATGGCAGGTTCCTCCCGTGATTTCAGACAGGTGTTTGATGGATGAAGGCCGGCACATTTAACGCACCTGGATTGGTGATGACAGTAGCTCTTGGTATTATTAATATTAATCATCAATTGATATTTATCTTATTTTGATAATTATTATCTATTTATCATTACTACTTTTCTGTTACAGACTTTCGTGGGTATTAATTTTCATCATCTGCTTCTACGTTAACGGTTACCTCATACAAGAGGTGTGGGATAAGTGGAACGATTCCCCGGTAATCGTATCATTCGCCGAAACTGCAACTCCAGTCTGGAACGTACCGTTTCCAGCAGTGACCATTTGCAGCGAGGTCAAGTCTAGATCTAAAATCTTCAATTTTACTTACTATATGAGTAATGACATTTTTAATCAAAACACAACCGACGATACAACGTAAGTAAATTCATATTTTTGTAAGAATATTCTTATGCTTAACTGTCTGAGCTTCTATGATATACAACGTAAAAACTAAGCTTGATATCAGTATGTGGAAAATCTGATTTAAACTTCTTTATCTCATGAAGTTTACAATTGCATTCAAGCTAAAAATATTACTCGATATAACTATCTTTCAACAAACATCACAAAAGTAATGAAGGACCATCGCTAGCTGGGGTTTTTAGTGGGATAGGTCCGCCCAGGAAGGATTCACTTTTTATAATTTTTGTGTTGCGATCTCTGTTAATTTGAGATTGTGGTGTTTCGTAAATCGACCTAACTACTCGCTCGGGAGGGGCGGTTTTTTTTTTTTGGCTATAGCATCTTTTGTTCCCTAGCTCCAAATCTCACGCCAAACCTCGACAGAAATTCTAATGCTGAAAGTGCCATTCAAATAATATTAATTTTGCACGAAAATGCACATTTTGTAGTTTTTCTACAATTTTGCGTTCTGCACAGAATTGCACGTGTTAATCTCAATAGGCTAAATTTTGTCGCATAACATGCTTGAACTAAATTTATACACATATATGCGTATATATGCCAATATATTTTATTTTTTTATTATTTAATTCATTAGGATTAAAATTTACGAATTTGAGGTAAAGGTAGGAATGCATTGATTAAAACATGAAGAGTCAAATTTAATGAAAAAAAATATATATAACAAAATAAAACCTCAGTGTTATTGCTTTTATGCTAAGATTCAACCACTTTAGTCAGAATCTCTCCTGAGTATGTAAGTTTTCCTCTCTTATCTAATATTCCTTACTTTTTTTATTTCCCATATTCCGTATTTCTTCTCCCTTGTTCCTTTTTTATTTATATATATATATTTTTTTTTCAAACACTGTATTTATTTTAGCTTATTTTTTACTCTTCTATATAACCAACAATTTTTTTACTCAACTATATATCTTTTTTGCCCATTGTACCATATATTTCATTTTTCTTTCATTCAATTCATTAAATTGATTTAAATTGTTTTACATAATTTTTAGATCTTACTCACATATCCTATTATGTTAAAATGTTGTTATAATTATTTCTGAACGTTTTAGAAAGCAGAAAATTGGTGATCTTACACTAGTGTGTGATGCTCATGTTCAAGTCAATGGTGAAAAATATGCCGAAAAACGCACTATGGATTTTTTGTTGGAGGTAACTTAAAAAAAAATTCATATCTAATTGCATAAATCTATGACCTACAATTCCAAGAGCTGAAGAAGAGACAAAAAAGAAGTTATTTAACCCCAATTTTTTATTGCTTTAATGAAAACTATTTATAATTACTTGTCATAATTGATGACTGGGCCGCCCATAGCTCAGTGGTTAGGACACAGTCTTACCAATTTGATGTCTATTGGCGGTGCCGGTTCGAATCCGGCCTGGGGCGTTGACTTTTTTCATTGCGTGGCGGTCCCACAAAATGAAGAACTTTGACCCCCAACCATGGTTAGGCAGTATAGGGCCTACAATGGGAGTTTGGCCGGAAAAAAAAAAATAATAATAATAATTGATGAGTCTGCCAAGGATAGGTAGGGGCAATAAAAAATGGGACTGTATCAAAAATTTTTAAAAAATTAATTTTTCATTCGGAGCTCTATATCTATTAAATTTCCAATAACACTAGAAAACATCATTTAAAGAAGAGTGAATTTGCTAAAATGTCAGCCCCAATAGAGCTATTTACGTTCAATAGTTCTCGAGATATAGCTTTTTAAAAAGCAACGTTTCATAAAAAATACACTGAAAAATAAGAAAAATGAGTTTATTTTGTGAAATCTATATCTCAAAATCTGTTTGACGTGCAGATGTCTATTAGCACTCAAATTAAAGCTATTTTAATGAACTATAAACCAGTTTATCTTCGTGGGAGTAGTAGTTTTCATGGTATACGACAAACTAAATTCACAAAATATTGATTTCTAGTTGTTCGGACAAAAATTTTAATTTATGAAAAAATATATCTCAGGAACCATAAATCTACAGATGAGAAAAAAGATGTTACAAAGAAGAAAAAAGATTCGAACCGGCGCCACAAGCAGATGTTATAACGATAGACCATTAATTCATTTTTGAGTTCTTTCAAGAGAGAAATATTCGACATTATATCCTGTTGGAAAAAGGTTCTGTTTATACTTAGACTATACAAGAGATATAAAGGTCATTGAAAAGTAAATATTGAATTTAATATGCATACCAGAAAGTTTTTTTTATTTGATAAATCATAAAATTTTCATTGTTCAAATAAAAGAATTTGTATCCAGGTTAAGCCACAAAACAATTTATTATTTCTTTAAAAGTCCAACGTTTTGACCAAGTCGACCATCCCCGACGACAATCTTAAGTAAAAATTTACACCTCATATCCAATAATAGTAACCAACCTATTCTAATAATGGTGGGGGGTCAAGTTTTTATTTCGTGGGGCCACCACAGAAATAAAAGTTGACCCTCCAGTCCAGACTCGAATCGGCACGTTTGCTAAAATCCTTCAGCTACAAACGGCCCTCTCCATGCTTGCCTGCCTCGGGCTAGTGCTTTCTAGTTTGCTACAAGCAGCTCTTTCGAAACTATAGGTTTGATTAAAATAATAAAAAATCTATTTTCCCCCGGCTCTTGGATAATAAAAATCTAAAAACTTTGGTGTCCTGATGGTTTTTAACTTGTACGAGTTTCAGGTCACTCCACCATTCAGCGATACTGTTTGGGAATGCAAATGGTCAGACCTAGCAACAAGCTGCCCTGAACTTTTTACACAGATACTCACTCAAGAAGGGTTTTGTTATACTTTCAATATGCTCGATAAAGAGGACCTTCTACGTGGTGATCCGTAAGTATTTTCCATATATTACGATGAGATAAAAAAATCGAAATATGTTCATAAATATATGATTATTTTTTAATAATTATGTAATAAAAACATACAAAGAATCAATAAAAAAAAAATCTAGAAATGGCTAAATTCAACTTTAAAAAGCCTGAAAATATCATTTTGTATACATGTTTTGAAAATTTGTTAATAGTTTTTAAAAAACAACAAAAATCGTACTTTGATACAATCGTACATAGAGTTTGATCAAAATCGTTATACTGTATCTACACGTTTGCAACTTTTCGCAGATCCAAGCTTTGTACAAATACTTTGTAAACAAAGGAAGCAATAAACATCGGTTATCAATGGTTCATTCATAAATAAGGGTTGTATCCATGGCGATTTTAGCTGTAGTTAATCTCTGTGCTAAAGTTAATTAACAAGATTTGAAACAAAGTATTTACACCTAATCTATGGAATTTTAAATAAAAAAAATCTTTAAATGTAGTTAATTATTCAATCTGAAGGTTCGGAAATTTTTTAAATTAATTAAAACACAAAGACCACAAACATTTGTCTGTCGGCAGTTCTAAAACAAGGCTAACTGAACACAAACCTGTGGATGCCCTTTTATTTGTGCCCAAGAACCTACTGTTTTTTTACTTATACCATCTTATACCAACTTATACCATCCAATCCAAAATAAATTATCTACATCCTTGTGCGTGTGAGAATTTGCCTAAGTTTAGCAAACGTGTAGATGTATCTTTAGAGTCGTTTTCAAGAAAATCGAATAGAATTTTAAAAGTAGATTCTATAATGTGGCGTTTTAGTCAGTAGATTTTTATGAAAAAATTGCTGTCACATCCTACGTATTTACTCGCCATAAATGTGTAATTTCAGTTTTGTAAGACTTTTAATTTTTTAGTTGGGCAGATCATTTTGCGAGGCTTGGTTATTTGGATTTTAGGGACATCAAAACGTGTATTTCTGTCGAAAAATTATAACTTTTTCATGATTGCAAAACTTTTCCTTGCTATATATCCATATCTATGTAAATGCAAGTAAAAAGTAGAATAGTATAATCGTAATATTTCCCCTTACTCTCCATTTCATATACAGGGTGTTTCAGGGTTAAGTGGCCAAACTGAAAATATGAATTAAGGACATCAAAACAAGAAAAATATTTTCTCTGAAGGTATGTCCGCAAATGCTTTGTTTAGGAGATATTCACACCTAAAGATTTTCATTGTTACGAATTATTTAGGTTATATGAAATAAATAACACTTCTTTATTTGTTCCAAGTACTTTATTAATTAAACGTAAACATTAAATTCATATTAAATGTTGTTCAAAGTGATTTCCTTGAGCATTATGATTATGACAGTCTCGGCATCTTTCTTCAACAGCAACAGTGGCAGAACGGCACTGGATATGTGTTATTGTTTCACAAGATTCAATTATCCTTCTTAGTAAGGAATTAAGACCATTACCCGGCCTTGCATAGACTATTTGTTGAGTATCATCCCAAACAAAAAAATACAGTGGCGTCAGGTCTGGAGAGCGTGCAGGCCAATCCGTTGATTGGAATAATTATCGTGGACCTCTTCCGTAATGTGCAGGACCATCTAATTGAAGCTACATGTCCCTTCTCAGTCGTAGTGGAATATGTTCACCTAAATCATAGTAATCATTTCTAAAAAATTCCAAAAATAATTCCACATAGTATTAATTCTTTTGTCGCCAATAGTTTTTATAATGTTAGGGATAAAGGGCCATATTAGTATTCTATCTCCAAAACAAAGCGTTTGCGGACATTCCTTCACTTTGAACAACATTTAATATGATTCTTAATGTCTACATTAAGTAATAAAGTAATTAGAACAAATAAATAGGTTTTATTTATTTCTTATAACGTAAATAATTCATAACAATGAAAATCTTAAGGTGTGAATATCTCCTAAATGAAGAATTTACGGACATACCTTCAGAGGAAATTGTTTTCTTGTTTTGAGGTCCTTAGTTCATATTTTCAGTTTGACCACTTAACCCTGAAACACCCTGTATAGATAAGAGAGAGTAATGTGTAAAAACGTTAAAATCCCGTCCCCATTTATCGATTTCAAATACAAAACCTAATTTTCATGTTTCATTATTTTATCATTATGTTATTTTATTTATTTATTTTTCATACAGATAGTTTGATTATGTTCATCTTGTCTATTCTTTTGTTTGTATATATTTTAAGAGAGTTTTTTTTTATTATTATTACTTTTTTATTTTAGTATGTATGAGATCATTCATCACTATTACATATTGCCCACAACTGTGTGGAAGATTGTAATATCTATCAAAAAAAAAAAATTCATGTTCAATGCTTCTACCCCAACAGGTTTCCTTTTCTTCAGCTTCATGGCAATAGGACAACAGGATGGTCATTGGATGGTGGTTATACACACAATGCTCCACTCCTTGCCTATCCAAGAAGAGCCTTTTCCGCAGGATCGAAGGCAGGCCTCACCATTCGTATGAGGGCTCGCGACGAGGAGACGGATTTCTACTGCAGAGGACCTGTACTTGGCTTCAAGGTAAATTATTCAATATCATCCAATGAGGAAACTTTATCCAAGATCTTCATCTTTGGCACTTGTCGCAAATCAAAGACATAAATTTTTGATTTTTTTTATAAAAAGTTGATTATATTAATTTTTTCAATTGTTCAGGTGAAGGAAACTTACAATTAGAATATATAGGGAGATGGTCAGGGTTGCGGTCAATAGTGAAACAAAAATAGTTTACAACTATTTAATTTTACAACGTTTCGCCCCACTTTGCAGGGCTTCATCAGGGCTAAAAAGATACAAAATGAAACTATGTTAAGATAAAATGATAGAAATAAAAATAAAAAGATACAATGAAAAGAATAAAAAACAAGTAACAAAGGCAAGAGCAATAGTTTCACACACACACAGGCAC
>NW_027109825.1:748227-759224 GCF_000696795.3 Halyomorpha halys
TGACCGCAACCCTGACCATCTCCCTATATATCAATTTTTACGGTCAACTATACATACATATATACAATTAGAATATATTATACTTCAATTTTTTAAAACGTTTCGGGATATTATTCCATATTCATTTAAAATTGTTGTAATCATATTTACGTCATTTTTATCAATTTCCATTTTGAAATCTTGTCATCTACACACATATAGACTAAACATTACCCCACATTTGTAGGTACTTTGGATTTGCATAAAGTGGCAAACGTATGGACACGGCTTGACAAAAGAGATTAGAATTTAGGAACTCTAAACTATCTCTACACTCTCAACTATTTCTAGAAGAACCCTACTCCAAGGGGAGGGTGCTATATTACTCTCCTTTAAAGGAAAAGTGAAGTCAAAAACAGAGGAGTTGACTAAACCCTCAGACCTGAGGGTGAAAAAAGTCAGCTATTTCACCCTAATTTTTTGCTACTTTTTTTAAAACTATGTATAATTATTAGTAAAAATTAATGGGTCTGCCAAGTATAAGTAGGGGAAATAAAACATGGATGTTTCGCAGAGTTAAAAAAATTTTTTTTTCGTTCGGAGCTCTATTTATTTAAAACTAGCAACAACACCAGAAGACCTAAGAGAACAACATTCAAAGTAGATTGAATTTTCTAAGCCCTAAAAGAGCTATTTACATTCAATAGTTTCCGAGATATAGCTTTTTAAATTGCACTATTTCATTAAAATTTGGATATGTAGAAGATTTAGACCCAAAGGATCAATCATGTGGAAGGCTACGCGGTGTCTACTGAATAAACATGAAAAAATTCCAAGTCATCTAGGCAATGATGAATTCATCACCAGCGACGCCGAAAAAGCTGAAAGGTTTGCAATTTTCTTTTAGAAAACTTTCACCAATACAGAACGTAGAAGTAATCCAATTTATAATGACATATGATAATGACGAAATTGACGAGTATTTAAGTCTAGCTCTCACAACAGTTCGGCTTCCAGCTATATTCGCGACACCAAAAGAAATCCAAGAACTGATTGAAAGGCTTAAAATGATGAAAAGCTCTGATATCCCAGTCACAAAAATTAAAACGGTTTCGAATTGAAGAAGCACACCCTGGTAACGTTCTTAGACTTCCAACAAGCGTTCGATGGCATCAAGGTCTCCTATATACTCCTATGAGATTTAGCATTCCTCAACGGCAGAACATTTTCTTTTATAATAAATTAATTCTACCCTCGAGACAAATCCATTCCGGTACTCCGCAAGGTTCAGTCTTTTCTCCCATTCTGTTCAACTTCTATGTTCACATCATTCAGTCCGGACATACCTCCATAGCTATGTTCGCTGACGATACAGCAGTGTTCTCTCAACAAGATAACATAATAATAGCTAGAAATACTTTGCAAAGTCACCTTAATGAACTAGAATACTTCAATAAATGAATGATTAGTCTGAACATTAAGAAATGTATTTCAAAAGATTTTACTCTCAGATGCCCACCAGAACTGATCTGATCTGAAAGATAAAAATGTAAAGGCGGATCCACATGCTGGCCGCTCGCCACGAATCGGAGACTTGTACAAATGCTCGGCAAGCAGACCATCCACATGTCAGTGTTATTCAGAGAGGCAAGCATGGCGGACGTACAAGTGGTTTCAGCCATTGCTCTGGGATTATATTATTTTTATTACAAAAAAAAAAAGAAAATGAAAGGAAATTAAATATAAATAAATAAGTTTAAATATAAAACTTATTATAAAAATTAACTACAACCTCCTAACAGCTCTCAGTTGCAACTAGACAAAGAACAATGGTGGAGATGCTACATGAGCGCTCTCACGAACCCCATTGATCTGTGTCCAAAAAACCGACTCTCGACGGATCGGCAACGAGCTTAGGCCAACTCGACCAAGCCACCCATCCACATGCTCGCGCATGTCTTGAGTTCGCCATGGCTTGGCCAACATGTAGAGGCCCCTTAAAATGGAATCCTTCCAGTGAAAAATTAAAATAAATTTTGAATTTGGGAATTCACTTCGATCGCCGCCTTACCTGGAACCACCATATCAACGTCAAACTAACTCAAACCTAAGCAAGGTTAGAAATGCTATATCCTATCCAAAATTATTGCTGAAGTATTGCTGTGAAGTCTGGTTAGCGGCATCCTTTACGAAAAGGAAAAAATTACAACCTTTTCAAAATAAAGTCCTAAGAATCACAGTGGATGCTCCTTGGTTTGTAAGAAACAGCCAATTGCATCGGCAATTACAAATAGAGACAATAGAGGATTACATAAAAAAAAGTTCATGAAGTTCCATTCCCAGTTACCTACAGTTAAAGGAGCTGTGACCTACAACTTGGGAAACCCAACCACAATCCTTCAGTCTTTGAACTGGCTGCTGCAGGACACATTATATTTATCAGTTCTGTTATTGTTACTCTAAATTTTTTTTTTGTCTTAATTTCTTTTTTTTTTTTCTCTTCATCTTTTTCTTAAATTCAATTTCTTTTTTTTCCATTAAAAGTCAATTATTTAATTTGTTAAATCCATAAATGTCATTGTTTTTGTTTTGTTTTCTAGTATTGTTGGTATTTTTAAATATATGCAGCTCCAAATATAAAAATATTTTTATTAACTTTTTGAAACAGCCACCATTTCCCCCCTACCTATACTTAGCAAACTCATCAATTTTTACTTGTAATTCTACATTGTTTTCATTAAAGTTATAAAAAATTGTGGTGAAATAACTGACTTTTTTTCCACCAGACTCTTGTACTATAAGCCCCGCCTTTTCAGTTCCACTTTTTCTAGCAGCTTAATCTATCCATCATACACCTTACTCCAAGCTCTGTTACACAAGAGAAGTGTAACACTACTAATATTTTTTTTTTTTAATTATTGGGAAATTAGGCCAAATATACGTTAATAATACATGAAATATATAAGCATTATATTACTTTGTTTAGGTTTTGCTTCATAATCCTGCAGAGATTCCACTAGTTCGAGAACGGTACTTGAGATCACCTTTGAACCAAGATGTGAGTGTTTTTAGCATTAATTCTAATCCTGCCAATTCTGTATATAATTAACAGCACTACTACCGTAAAACCTATAAAATTGCTCAGCCTTTCCATATTAGAGTACCGCAATAATAGTAAAATTAGAATGTTTTTCATTTGTGAAATTCAAATAAAAATATATATCCATTAATAAATAAATTTTTGTCTTAAGGTGGTGGTTGTTGTTCAGCCAAACATTATGGACACTAGCCCAGGTCTGCTAACATATGATCCTCACCGAAGACAGTGTTTCTTCCCGGCAGAGAGGTATCTCAAGTTTTTCAAAGTCTATACACAAAGAAATTGTGAACTGGAGTGCCTTACCAACCATACACTTGAAGTGTGTGGGTGCGTGGGTATCCATATGCCGCGTAAGTTGTGTTTCATCTTAACTTTATATAACAAATAAGAAAAAAATAATCATCTTTCAGGAGCCATATATGAATTCTGCTTAAAGTTCATTTAAACAGCAATGAATATCATGCACTTACAATACTTGATGTAGTATACATTCCAGTAGACATTGTTGTATCAAAAATCTATAGTAATTTTTTTCCATATCTTCAACAAATTTACTCATAGTTAGACTCCTGAAATATAATAAGCTAATGACACTTGTTAATATTATTAAAAAAAGCTTATATTTATAGGATACAATGAGACAAAATTTTGCGGAGCCGGAAAAAAACAATGCATGATCACTGCAGAAGGTACAAAATTCATAATTTTTATGTATGGGATATCTTAATTTTTATTGAAATAAAATGTTTAAAAATATATATATATTTTAGAGGAACTTCGACTGAAGGAGGTAGCGGCATCTTATAAAGGAACTTCTGTGACATGTGATTGCCTCCCTGCTTGCACTTCGATACAATACAACTCTGAAAATACTCAAGCTAATTTCGCTTCTGAATCGACTGTAATAAGTGAAAAGGATAACACCACGAAGAGGTATTGAAATTAATCCAAAAACTAAATATATACCATCTACCTTATACATAAACCTTATGTTTAATGCACAATACTATCAAAAAACGTTTGATCCACCATTGGATCAGAAAATTCCGCTGTAATCTTTATTGATTCAAATAATATATTTAGAAATATTACATTATCTAATGTACCACCAACTGACCATAACCACTAACTGAAATTCTAGAGAAGAGGCAGTTGAAGTGGTTTGGACATATATGACTAATAGATGAAGACTGTGGACCTCGAAAATTCTTCGAAGCTAAACCAACTGGCAAAAGACCAAGAGGAAGGCCTAGGAGGTCTTGGCAGGAAAATGTGACTAGACTGGGAGGCATTGGCAAGGGACTGGGACAGATGGAATGCTTGGATCGAGGCACCTCCATGCTGAGAGGCACTAAGGAGGAAGAAAAAGAAGAAAACATTATCTAACATGATTATTAATTTATACAATCAAAGTATTTACAAGAAATATACTTTTAAATATATGACAATTGTAGTAGTTCTTGTAGCGTCAGTATGTAACGATTCAATCCGCAGCTTGAGTTGTGGTCAACAGATAATAGAATGGTCACAACACCTTCATATATAGTACTGATTCCCGTTATTTGAAACAGTGAAAAAGTTATAACACAATAAAATTGAACAGTTATTACCACAAAATTTGATACCATTCTCACAGATTTCATTCAATTTTCTTGTTTAGAGCTATGCCACTTTGAATAGTTTAGTCAATTGCGTTAGTTGTATTTCCATAAATAATTGATTAAATCCTGGTATCCCTCAGGTAGGACATAGGGCTGCCACAAAGTTCTTCCATCTGTCTCAGTCATTTGAATGTTCCTTAACACTGGATCAGGTCAGATCTTTTTTCACTCTTCTTTTTCGTGGGTTCACTGCCAGACCTTTCTTGGCTATCCTCATCTTCTCTGCCCTTGATGATTCCATTCTAGGTTCTGTTGAGTATATATGTATATCAATAGGGGTATTCATGACCTCTAGTTTAACTTGTTGAAGTGTGTAACAGAGAAAAAGTTGTATTAAATTGAGGAATATTTCTAGATTAGCTTTGAATATCTTCCTGGCAGCAATGGTACATTGAGCGGGCTCCTATAGCCAACAATATTCTGAGCAAAACTGCGTTCTGTTGCATTATGTTAGAAATTAAAGTGTAGTAATATTTTGCATATATGGGAAAATAGGATTGGAACTGTCTGATTTAAATGTATAATGGTGGTATTAGAGAAAATGTTGTTTTTGGTGAATGAAAATGTTGATAGATAGATGAAACCTGCTAAATGTTCCGACGCTGACTGGAAGACAAAGCTCATCAAGTCGTGATATTTCAATCGAGACCAGTTAATTAATTATTATCCTGTATACATGTTTATACAATTATGTTACTCAGTAAATACCAAATCAATAGAAATAATTTGAACTGTGCTTAAATCAGTGAAAGCAGGGTGTCTCTCTCCAGTTGAATAGTATAGACATGAAGTGTTCACTCAAAGCCATACTAAAAAAAAAATTGAATGTGAATGAGATTAGTTTCTGAAGTGATTGGTTTTGGGTTTGAAGTGAGAAAAATGAAGAATGGTGCCAGCCCAAAGGATGATGTCAAAATAAGTATTTATGACTCCATATTTAATACATAGTATTTCAATGGTACTTAAATTTGAGTTTTTAAATGTCTGAATTGACTTATTTATATAACAAATTGTTTCCTGGTAAAACCAATGTGTCCTTTATACAGAATTTTATCATGGAATAATAATAAAAAAAAAAATTATTAGTAATTATTAGAAAGAGTGTAAAATATAAATTTTTATTTATTTCATTGATGTTGAAATTGCTAGATTAATATAATTGAATAATTTTTGTTCTGTTTTTCTAAATAATAAATAAAATTGAGTAACATATGTATTTTATTGTTCTTTAAAAAAGAAGAAACCTATAATTAGTGATCTTTATATATACTGAAGAATAATGTAAGATAAAAATAACACCACAAAATATAAATTATTTGAACAGTTTAACGAATTGTGACCTTTCTATTTTTTTTTTTTCAGTTATAAAGAATCACGAATTTCAATATTTTTCAAAGAAATGCAGTTTACAACAAGCCGTAGAAGTGAATTGTTTGGTGTCGTCGACTTCATGGGTATCTACTAAGTAGTTACTTAACTAGATTAAGTTTTTTTCCTTTTATTTTTTCCTGTGTGAGTGCCATTGGTTTATTCCATGCAACCAAAAATTAACTAACAATATTCTATGAAATCTCTATAAGATACTCTGCCCAAACCCTTTTTTACTGCTATTATTAATTAAGTCCAATACATCTGTTTTACTAATAAACTATACCATAACTATACCTGTTATACTTCTTTGTACATAGATTTAAAATATTTATGGATGTAACATATTGTTTCATAGTTAGTTATTTTTAATATACTATCATAAATAATATGTTGATTTGTATATGAATCTATTTATTTGTTTTAGCTCACTGCGGTGGCTTACTTGGTTTGTGTTGTGGGATGAGTTTCTTGAGCATCCTCGAACTTATCTACTACATAACATTCCGAATATGGGGTAACATAAAAACGAAAAATAAAGAGGAAAAGAAAAAGAAGGAGGAAGAAAAAGAAACACCAGAAACAGCTTCTGCTGCTGCTGATGATGCTGAAAAGAAAGGCATCGCATTTATAGATTGGAAAAATAAGTAAATCACGAAAGAAACCTTAAGTTAATATATTGTAAAGTAATATAACAAATATTATTAATGGATATATAAAGTTAGATAGATATTTCTAATAATCTTCTATTCAATAATTTTATTTCAATACTTCAGTATTTAAAATAATTAAAGTTGAAACCAATATTATATGAGAATAAAATATAAGAATATATAATATTTAATGTGGAACGAGGAACAAACAGTTTTCACTTTGTTTTATCATAGCAACAAGCCATACTGAAAAAAATTATATTTTATATTAATCACGTATTTTCAAGAAAAAATATTGTTATTTATGAACTAAATATTGAAAGTATTGTTGGATATTATACAAGAGTGTGTTTTAAATACAGAAAAAATAATTATCAGAAAGATAAAATACCTATGAATTAATACTAGTGGAAATATCGTTCACCATAGATGTTTGCAAGATGGTTAGGGTGATTAAAAAAGAAAACATACAATAAGTGTAAACTTGTTTTTTATCTGTTCAACCTCTCAGTTACATGCCTTGATCAGGCCTAAGCAAAACAAGATAGAACTATTAGAGTATAAAAGCAATGAAGAATAAATATGGTTACTGTAGTATATACTTAGGAGAATATGAAACAATAGAATAGTATCATGTATGGAAAAATATGAAACAATTTAGGTGGCATGTAATATGGAAATTATTATTAGACATGAAAATTAGTAAAAATAAATTATGAAAATAATAGAAATAAATTTTAAAAAATATGAAAAATGTCCATAATAAAAATAATTTTACATTTAATATGTGTTTTATCCTCAAATCTATGAATTGGACTTCATATTGAGCTGATTTGTTTTGTTTCATTGTTAATAAATTTAAAAAAATTACATTATAAAGATGTTTAATAACTTATTGATCGACTTATATTGCAAGAAATTCATAATTTAAAATAATGTTAAAAATGTGTATGTTGAAATAAAATTTATCATTAAGTATTTTAGTTTATTGAAAATACCCATCTTATAAATAAAGGGAAAAGTGGACAAACAAGTTATTTTACAAATGGTAAATTTTAAGAAAACAAAGTTCAATTTTTTTGTTGTTAGAGTTTGTTATGTTTTGAAATGTACATAGCCCCTTCCACATCTAGGTATCTGTTATTAATTGGATGTAGAGGTTAGAGTACCTCATACTAGTTAGACAGGCACATATTCCTTCATCCATGCTGAGGATTCAAAAAATGTTACATACCTCCTTCATCAACTTACTCCATCAAATATAAACACCTTTAAGTGGTTGAAGGGTAAGAAATGTATGTACAGGGTTTTGGAGATACAGAAAATCTCATGTAAAATTAGTATGAGCAATGGCTTGAAAACCTTTTCTAGAACTTAATAGAAACTTTGAA
The DNA here is from genome assembly GCF_000696795.3 of Halyomorpha halys. NCBI lineage: Eukaryota > Metazoa > Arthropoda > Insecta > Hemiptera > Pentatomidae > Halyomorpha > Halyomorpha halys. The sequence continues at coordinate 756,380 of NW_027109825.1, forward strand.
ATAAAATCATTTACATTAACCTAAAGATGGTCATACATACTTGAGATTCTTCTCCCACTCCTATGTTCCATATATTGATTTTTCAAACTACAATCAGTGTTTGTCAAATGTTTTTATTTCAATGAATATTCTTGGGGGATCCCTAAATGGTAAGTCGGAATATCAGTAAAACCGAGATTGATTTTCATACTGCTTTAGTAGGAGTAATATCGAGTACTGTGAAGATTTCTGAAATCTGATCATACAAGACTAGAAAGTGGAGGGAAATTTAAAAGTGTTTCGTTCATATCCTAGATTTCACTTTACTCTTACAGGCAACTGCCAAAATAAAGGCAAAATATTCTTTCGGTTTATTAAGAATCCTAATAGACTTTGCACAAGATTCTTACTGTTGATAACCTCACATATAAGCGTCAGTCAGACCAATAATGTTAAGGCCTTCATGATTGAATCAGTCTGCTTTTTGTCATTCCAACTGATTGCTTGAGGGTCCCTTTAGAGTCACTTCTGATCATTACTTGACATGGAATAGCCATATTTCACAAATAATTCGAAATCCGTCGCTTATTTTAAAGAGGCCTAATGCATATAAGGCCGTTCGTTGCCGAGCGAAGTAATGCGCTTAATTAATTTTTCATCTACATGACTATTATAAGGCCTATCTGGACATACGGAGTTGAGCTTTGGGGCTCCACTAAACCATCGCCTCCCGAATCCAGTCCTTACAGTCCAAAATCCTTCGTAAAATCCTTAACGCTCCATACTTTGTCACAAATCAAGTCATCCATCATGACCTCAGTGTCCTATATGTTACCGATTTGGCCAAAACCAGATACCATTCCTTCCATGATAAACTTACCAACCACCCAAATCCACTTGTTTCTAACCTGGCTTCTCCTTCATTACCTAATAATCCTCCTAGGCGTCTGAAAAGAAGATGGCCTCGGGATCATCTCTAGAAATGTTATTGGAGTTCTATCAATGGCTAGATTCTCCACATGTTTGTGTCATGTCACTATCTCACCTACAGCAAATTTACTTGTGGTATATATGTTATACAGTTCTTAATAAAAATAAATAAATGATTAAAAAAAAATTATTTTTTCATTCGGAGCTCTACCAAGAACACTATAAAACCTAAGATAACATCATTTAGATAACATCAAGTAGAGTAAATTTGCTGAAATGTAAGTTCTAATAGAGCTATTTACGTTCAATAGTTCCCGATACATAGCTTTTTGAAAAGCAACATTTCAGAAAAATCAGTAGTAGTGAATTTATTTTTAGAAATCTATATCTCAGGAACCATAAGACGTACAAATTTCTGCGAGCATTCAAGTTAAACCTTGGTAAATGTTCTATATAGAAGTTCATAATGTTTATCTTCGTAGGAATAGTATTTTTTATTATATTTGGCAAAATCAAATCACAAAATGTTAATTTCTAGATAAAATTTTTGATTTTTCAAAACAATATGTCTCAGAAACCATAAGACGTACCTTTGTCTGCCAGCACTCAAAATAAAGGTAAATTAACCTATAAAGTAGTTTATGTCACGTTTATTCGTAAGGGAAGTAGTTTTAATGATATTAACATACTGAATATAATTTTTGCACTGAATGAAATTTTGTCCGAACTACTATAAATGAATTTATTTGAGAAAATATCATAAAAACTATTACTCCTATGAAGATAAACGTCATAGACGACTTTATAGCTCATTAAACTAGCTTTAATTAGAGTGCTAATAGATATCTGTAAGTCGAATAGGTTTCTTAAAATAAATTCTCAATTGATAAATTAACTAACGTAAATTGCTCATATTAGGGCTCATATTTTAGCAAATTTACTTTAGTTTAAATGATCTTCTATTAGGTTTTCTAGTGTTTTTAGCACTTATAAAGATATAGAGCTCCGAATGAAAAATTTATATTTTTGAACGTTTTGAAACAGCCACCATTTTTTATTTCCCCTACCTATATTTAACAGACTCATCAATTTTGACTAGTAATTATACATAGTAGCAGTATAGGACTCCAATGGGAGTCTTGGCCAAAAAAAAAAAAAAAAATTATACATAGTTTTCATGTTATTATCTTTAGTATATTGATTATGTTTTTCTCATAAAAATTTATCTTTTTGTTTTTGGTTTTATGCTTGAAATGAGACAAAAAAGGTTTTGTAATTGTTTCACCGAATTCATCAGGAAATCTTACGTCTTAGCTCTTTCATGTCTCCAGTTACTATGTCGAGTTAAGAGTTACTACATTTACATATTGTTACTACATTTTTTTCTAGTGGCATTACTTGCTAAAATCCTTACGCTGAGGCATGATATGCAAAGGATTAAGAGTTACCCAATACCCAACCTGCCATTATCCAGAGTTCATTACATGGGTAATTTAAATTTCAATTATATGTCTCAGTTGCACTACAATTATACTTATATAACCTTTTAATGGTCCGAAACGTGTACTAAAAAAATAGTGGTTTTGAAGAACAATTACTCTGAAATAATTGTCACAATTACTACCTAATGCTAACTAATTACTATCACTATTACATGTAATTTAACATATTTCTTACGAGCCGATTTCGAAAATAGCAATAAACTTATATTATGAAAAAGTACGGACATAATTTTAACTTTTATGATTCCTAACATACTAGGCTATCCTTACATTTGTTGAGATGTGCAGAAAATGAAAATGCTAATTTTTTTATAGATAGATTTATTTATTGATAGATATTACAATTAGCCACACAGTTGTGGGGAATAGGTAATAGTGATGAATGATCTCATACATACTAAAATAAAATAAAATAAAAAATAAATAAAAAAATA
>NW_027109825.1:765524-772482 GCF_000696795.3 Halyomorpha halys
TTTTTATCCGAAAGAGACGAATCTGCTCACTGTTTTAGTAATATATAAGTATTAGTAGTATATTAGTACTATATTGAAACAATTGAGTCCGACTGACCTATGAAAGTGTGGTAAAATATTTGTTTAGGATTGAAACAAAGTTTAATATTCTTTTTTAGCACTTCAAGAAACCCTTGAATACGAATTTTCCAAAAAAACACATTAAAATAAAAATTTCAAGCCAAAAATTATCTCTCTATATCAACCTTTGATTTCATTTGAAAAATCAAAATAAATATAATTAACTTCAAGACTACTCAACAAATCTACACCAAACTTTGTAGTGGTTTAGGGTTCTATAAACTGCACCACAGGGCACAAATTGGGTCTAATTAAACAACTTGGAACCGGAGATATAAAATATTTCGTCATTAAATCAACAACTAGTTTATGTAGACTAGAAGAGCAGACATTCAGCTTTCTAAGGGTTCTATTAACGTAGGAATTGGATAAAATGAAGAGAAGTTATGAACGATTATAATAAACAACTGAAATCGGGAGAAAAAAAAAATCCTCTGATTAAATAGAAGTGAAAATTTTCCAATTTTTAATTTCCTTGAAAAATGTGATTTAGCAGTTTCGGACCACAACAAAAAAACGAATATGATTTTCTTTAAAAAAAAAAAGTTTGACCTACATAACCTCCACATTATGATTTCATAATTTTTTGTGTATATAATATAGCTTAATGGAATCAGTAATTTTTTTTTTTTTAGTTCTTCGAAAAGAGATGAATCGATTGGTGTACAATAACCAAGAAAAAAATTTTAAATTTTCTGAGCTACAAACCAAAAACGCTTAATTTTGTACAATTTTTTTTTCTACTCGAGATTTTAGTAGATTAAAACGTTCCCATAGCGACAGGGGACATTTTTAAAAAACAGCGCGTAAATCGGTTCAGTAATTCAAAAGGTTATTGTGGACAAAGATTTTACCATTTCCTTTTATATATATAGATAACTACAGAGGTAAGTAAATTTATGACTTAATAATTTATTTACGTTGTCCAAAGCAGGACTATTTTGATTAAAGTTACACATTTGTACATATTTAGTCTTCTTAGCATGTTTAAATCGAATTAACATCTCATATTTACCTATTTAAGTTTTTTTTTTTACCTAATTCATATAATTTTCATTTTCAATTTAATAGCAATTTTGATGTAAATTTTATTTATTTTTATCTATTTTTTTACGAGCTTTATGGTTTTACTGGATATTACTTAGTAATTATTATTTTTTTATATTAGTAATTTTTATTTCATAAAACTGGATACTAATTAGGCAGTCTTCATATTTGTTTAAATCAATTGACAAAATATTGATTTCTAGTTGCTCAGACTGAATTTTGCATTTATTAAGAAATACATATCAGGAACCAATAGACGTTTTTTTTTTTTTGCACGGGCTCTCGTAATAATAGGGGCAAGGAGGTGATAGGTGAGCACTTTGATGGAAGATGTGGGTTCGATTCCCATCTAGAGTCTCTCTATACTTATTTTATCTGTGTGAAGAAACGTATAATGTATAAAAAAAAAATCGGGGCTTTTTAATATTTAATAATAACACGAAAATGTTCACAACTATTTTTTGTAATATAATTTACAATTGGGTGGATTTGAGGTATTTACCTAAGTAACAAATGGGATTTCGAAAAGGAACAGCATGTTCATATTACATACTTACTTTATTGGTAAATATTGTAGTATTTTTTATTTATAGTATTAAAACTTAATAACTTGTAATAAACAAGATTTAAGTTGTTCATACATATTTACCTTTATAGTACAAGAGCCGAGGAGAAAAAAAAGCAGTTATTTCACCCCATTTTCTGATTAGTTTAATGAAAACTATGTATAATTACTAGTACAAATTGATGAGTCTGCCAAGTATAGGTAGGGGGAATGCAAGATAGCGTATGTTTCCAAAACGTTAAAAAAAATTAATTTTTCATTCGGAGCTCTATATCTTTAAAACTATCAACAATACTAGAAACCCTAAGAGAACATCATTTGAAGTAGAATAAATTTTCTAAAATATGAGTCCTAATAGAGCTATTTACGTCCAATAGTTCTAGAGATATAGGTCTGACAAAATTCACTGAAAAATCAGCTGTTAGTGAATTTATTTAGAGAAATCTAAATCTCAAAAAGATAAAGTATTATAAAGAAGTTTATAGCACTAATGATTCGCAGTCGTTGTTTTTTGACATTTGCTAAAATACATTGATTTATAGTTGTTTGGATAAAATTTGAAATGTGAAAAATTCATATTCATAAATGAATATCATAAAAACTACTACCCCCACAAAGATACGTGTTATAAACTACTTTATAGTAAGTTAAATTTCCTTTATATTGAGTGCTGGCTGACATATGTACTCTGATCTAATATCTAAGATATTGTTGTTCATAAATTTCCGAACTATTATAAATCAATTTATTTTAGCGAATATCATAAAAACTGCTACTCCTACGAAGATAAACGTCATAAACTACTTTATAGTGCATTAAAATAGCTTTAAGTTGAGTGCTAATAGACGTCAGTACGACAAATGGTTTTTGAGATATAGATTTCTTAAAATAAATTCATTAACTGCTAATATGTCAGTGCATTTTTTATGAAATATTGCTTTTTAAAATGCTATATCTCGAAATGAACGTAAATAGTTCTGTTAGGGCAAATTCACTCTTCTTTAGATGATGTAATTAGGTTTTTTTAGTGTTGTAAATAATTCTAAAGATGAGGAGATCCGAAAGAAAAATTAATTTTTTTTTACGTTTTTAAACAGCCGCCATTTTTATTCCCCTAAACTACACTTGGCAGACTCACCAAAACTAGTAACTATACGCAGTTTTTATTAAAGTAATTAAAAATTGGATTGATATTATTGACTTTTTTTATAATTCCTCTTAATGGAATATTGGTGCAGTAACATAACACAATTGTTTTACACATAATCATGTCCTGGGGCCAAAATATATTATGGATCCGTAATCAATCTTCGAAGGAGTGCAAGTTTTACCATAGTTTTGAACAAATTAACCGCAAAGGAATGCGGCTGAAAATTTCCTTAAGAGCTATCTACTAATTCCAGATAATTTCTTAAAAACTGAAGACCTCCATTCTATTAAGGTCATCGTTTAAGATCTACTATCGCCGATCTCTTAATTCACCCGGAGCCAGTCTGACGTATAATTACGTTCATTTAAAAAGCCTTCACAAGGAAAACAGATGCAGAATTTTTTTTTCCTCTTTCTTCTATGTTTACCCCAAATTGTTAGCACATTTATTGTAATAATCGTTGGAACAATTCTTCAGCGTTTTATATTGTAAAAAATGATTGTTTAATAGCTAATAACGCAGTTTTCTATTTTTAGCCTCTTTTTTAATTTTGTTCGATTTAACTAACCTAAATCTCTTCTAACTAAAGTCTTTCGTACAATAATAGGAGCGATCTGTGGTCAGAGCCTTAACACAAGGAGGAGCACTAACAGTGAACTGCTTGCAGTAATTATTTCATGAAAGCAAGATTGTATTAAGTCGAACTTTTTGGGCTCTATAAGGAATGTAGCATCTCCTCGTACATAATGATACAGAGGCTTAAATGGCTTGGCCATGCAATGAGGATGAGCGAGGAAAGAGTGGCTCATGAACTGTACAGTTACGTTCCGGATGGTGTGCGGCGACGTGGTAGGCCGAAGGGCCGATGGAGGGTTGCTGTGAGGCGGGATCTGTGACAACTGAGGACTCCAGTTACCCTTAAGGCGGATGCACATGTTGGCCGCTCGCCACGAATCGGAGGCTTGTACAAATGCTCGGTAAACAAAGAGTGGGCCATCCACATGTCAGTGTTATTCAGAGAGGCAAGCATGGTGGACGTACAAGTGGTTTCAGCCATTGTACTGGGATTATATTATTTTTATTACAAAAAAAGGAAATTAAATGTAAACAAATAAGATTAAATATAAAACTTATTATAAAAAGTACCAACAAACACCTTTAACCTCCTAACAGCTCTCAGTTGCAACTGGACAAAGAACAATGGTGGAGATGCTACACGAACCCCTTTGATCTGTGTCCAAAAAAACCGACTCTCGAAGGATCGGCAACGAGCTTAGGCCAACTCAACCAAGCCACCCATCCACATGCTCGCGCATGTCTATAGTTCGCCATGGCTTGGCCACCATGTAGAGGCCCCTTTGCAGAAGATAGAGAAAGACGGTTGGCGGCCGTTGAGCGGGGGAATGGCAGATTCATGCGCCTGTTGTGCCAGTAACAGAAGAAGGAGAAGATCGTATAAAGTAGATTGAAGGTAAGATAGTCCGTGTGGCGGTTAATAAAGTACAAAATAGTAGAAAAAACTTTTTAATGTAAACCAACGTTTCGTCCCACTTTGCAGGGCTTCGTCAGCACCAAATTAAAAAAAGATACAATGTAAGACGTGACAAGAAAAATAGAACACATGTAAAAAGAAATTAAAAACTTTGTTTCTAATTTTTTATTTAAAAAAAAATATTCTCGTTATTTCTATCAGATGAAACGGATTCAATACTAACAAAAAGGATGACAAATTTCCATTAAAATAGCTGATGCGCGCATCACACGAATTTCGATCACCCCCTTACTTTGGGATGGAATTAATTCTAGTATATTTCAAATTATTTATATATTTATGATTCAGAATGTCAATACTTAGCGACTTGTAACTGCTTAAACATACAACTACAATCAAGTTCGTCTGAAAAATTAATTATGCTCTAAATAAATTTAATAATAGTCCTAACAGTACGCTAAAAGTTTTAATAAACAAATTTATCTTGAGTGTTATAAATATATCAGTGATACTATCACATATCAAAGAACAACCTTATGAACCGCAATTTAAATATAGAATTATATAACAATAAGGAAAAAATACAGTAACATACACAGATCACATTGTTTAACCTGATGTGTTATTCTATGGACCATTTCAAAACTTTTTCTTCATGTCACTTACAATATTAAAATATATTTTCTAACACTGTTGATTACTGGGGTATTTTTTTCTCTTGGGTTTTATTTCTTATTCTATAAAAAACACTGAAAAAATTATCACTTTTTATGTACAAATATTGTCCACTTACCAACAAGAAAGTGATAGTGTTGATCTATAATTAAATGTATTAAAAATTAATGAAATTGTGACAGAGTAGGTTGATTTGCCTGATATTAATAACCTGGGCAGAATAGCAAGAAAAAAGTTTTTAAATTGTTGGATGTGAAGTGTAAATTTATATTTAAGATTTTTCTTGAGGATGGCGGAATTGGCCGAAACGTTGGACTGTTAAAGAAATAATAAAGAGTTTTGAGACTTAACTAGGATACATTTACATACAACTTGGATTTAAACAATAAATTTATTAACTTATATCAAAATTCAAATTGTATTTAATTAATACACAAGAAAACCTAAGAGAAAGTCATTTAATGTAGAGTAACTCAGCTAAAATATGAGCCCTAATAGAGCTATTTACGTTCAATAGTTCTCAAGATATAGTTTTTTTTTAATCACGAATTTAAAATTAAATGTAAATATTAAATTAATCTTTTTACATTTTAACATATTTATTTATTTCTGGAAGATTATTAATTGACCGTGTGTAAAGATGAAAGGAATATGGTCCGGGTGCGGTCAAAAAAACTCAAATAATAGTATTATACTATTTTATTGAGCTAACGTTTCGCCCAACGTTGCAGGGCTTCTTCATTTTTTGTTTTGACTGCCGTCAAAATAGCCCTGAAGAAGCCCTGCAACGTGGGGGGAAACGTTGGCTCATTAAAATAGTGTAAGACTATTATTTGAGTTTTTTTGACCGCACCCGGACCATATTCCTTTCAACATTTTATTTCTTTCATTTAAAGTAGAGTAAAGTTTCTAAAATATAAGCCCTATTAGAACTGTTTATGTTAAATAGGTCTCGAGAGCTTTTTAAAAAACAACATTTCATAAAAAATACACTGAAAAATCAGCTGTTAGTGAATTTATTTTGAGAAATCTACATCTCAAAAACCATTTGACGTACTGATGTCTGCTACTACTCAAATTAAAGCTACTTTAATATACTATAAAGAACTTCGTAAGAGTAGTACTTTTTTTATGTTATTTGACAAAATAAATCGACAAATTGTTAATTTCTTGTTGTTCGGATAATATTTTTGACTTAATAAATACTACTACTGACATCCCTATATCTAGGGGGATTGCCTGAATTCAATTGGGAAGCTTTGTCGAATCTGCAAGTATTTAATAATAAAAAATGAATCCTACCAAAAAAACAAACAATTAAAATAAAATTGTTTATAATAAATAAATTAATGACAAAAAATCATTAATTATATAAAATTCTAATCAAAACAGAGGATCATTTAAAATAAAATTGTGCCTTACTCGTTCGCTGTTTTTTAAACACAAGTGAGTGGTTCTGACTTATTCTTTCTTACTTTCTTTCTTCTTATTATTTTTATTTTTATTTATTCTTTCTTGACCTTTATATACTTTCTTAATTTTTCTTCTCCTAGACTGTGTACAATATTTATTTTATTTCTCTTATACCTTCTTTTACATTTTTACGTATTATTACGTCTCCTGTTCATTTTTATCAAATAGTCTATATTTTTTATTTTTAATATATACTTGTAATTTTATTTCTTTTTGTTCATTTTATATATTTTTTTCACTAATTTTACATAGTGTTCAACCCTATCTCAGTTTACTTCTTTGTATCTTATTATCCTACATTGTCAACAAATTTTTAGATTTTTAGCCCTGATGAAGCCCTGTAATGTGGGGCGAAACTATTTTTTGTTCCTTTTCACCACATCCCCGACCATCTCCTTCATATTTTGAAAAATACAGTCATTTATAAATCATTTAA